>NC_142376.1:2260000-2402500 GCF_059441005.1 Hippichthys cyanospilos
GCGGCGACCCGCTCCGACCGCCTTGCGCCGTCAGCGGGGAACAAAAAGCCTTCTCCGGTGGAGAGCGATGCTTTTATCTGTCTTCTACCCAATCTGTCTTTCTATTTTTACGTATTAAACAGTCACATGATCAGTCAAGCAAGCGCTTATACGTTGTCTATACCGGTATTTATTTAAAATGAACATTAAGGCTTTCCGTTTAAGGTGATTTTTGGGGACGACTATCAAACCTTGTTATTACTTTTTTTTTTAAGATGTCAAAATGGATTTTTGGGCTGCAGAAAAGTAGATGTTGGGCTGAAAATGTCCCCCGGGTCATAGGTTGGACACCTCTGTCTTAAAGGGACAGTGTGTAAGATTTAGAACATTTTTCATTATGGACAGCAGGAGGTGCTGCAGGTGCTGCATTTACCATTGTTCGTAGCTAAAACAAACATGGCCGCTTCTGGAGAAGTGCCACCCCCATGTAATATCATTTGCTCATGACTAGACCGATGAAAATCGGTCTAAATCTTACACACTGTCCCTTTAAGTCCTTTAGACCTAAGAATCACGCTGCAGAGATGTGAAACGTGTGCGCGTCAAACCCAATAAATACGCAGAATTTTGATGTCGTCGCTACTTCCGGGGAGGCGATGGGATAAAACCTTACCGATCGGAATCAAGTTATGACAATTAACACGCCCTCCGTGTTTTTTTTTTTTTGCGTCTTACAAGATGGCTCCCAAAACGTGACTTCAAAAAAGCAAACAAGTGCCCATCTTTGATCAAAAACACATCCTTTCACATGGAATAGATTTGCTTTACTGGTGGACTGCCCCCTGGTGGCCAGTTTAAAAAAAAACTGCAAAGCCACACTGGATTCTAAACCGCAGGGCTCAAATCATGAGAAAAAAGTTGTGGCTTTTAGTCCCCCAAATACTATGATTTATTTATTATAAAGATAGTTATCTATTCATTCATTAGTATTTTGAAACCGTGACAATTTTGTTCGCGGTTATCACAAGAGCGCGGCGAGTTCCGTTTAAGGACGGAAGTTAAATACCGTAGTAAACCTTTCACGCCGGCCAGGTAGCGCGCGTGTACGGTCGTACCGTATTCACGTGCGCGCCGCATGAAGAATATGGCGGCGCGTGGCCATATGTAGGTCGAGCGTTGCGAATGGAGTATGAGAGAGCTGAATTTTTCATGCGAGCCTAAAAGACAAGTTCACAGGCGCTCGGCATGAGGAGGAAACATGGCCGCTCACCAGCCGCCGCCGTTCCACGCGCGTATATTGTGAAATATAGATCTTTTGAAAGACGCCGTTACTCTCCAGTTTCTGTGCCGCGGCAAAAACATAAAAGCGGCGCCTCCTCCCTGCACTTTTGCCGTTCATACTTCTTCCGGCGTTTGTACCGTTTTTCTTCAAATCAGGCAAAGTAACGATGATAAGCGATTATGTCCTCGTGTTGCGCAATCGGCAAAAGTTGGACGTTTGTTATGTAAATTCAGAGAATGAGTCATTCGCACTAATGCGGTTGTTTGCTAAAATGCGCAGCGTGCAAGGTATCACTCAGGGTTTATTGCTGTTGCGCTGCAAAATTCTCGTCATTGCGCTATTTTCATTCCGTTTTGTTCTACGCGCTTATATTATCAGAGCACAATTTGATTTTTATTACATTTATTGTATTGATCTAGGGACAGTGGTAGCTCCTATCATCCATCCATTTTCTATAGCCGCTTATCCCCACAGGGGTCGCGGGCTTGCTGGGGCCTATCTCAGCTGGCTTCGGGCAGTAGGCGGGGGACGCCCTGAACTGGTTGCCAGCCAATCGCAGGGCACACAGAGACGAACGAGCAATCGCGCGCCCAATCGCACCTAAGGACGATTTAGTATGTCCAATTCACCTGCCACGCATGTTTTTGGGGAGTGGAAGGAAGCCGGAGAGAACCCACGCGGGCTCGGGGAGAACATGCAAACTCCACTCAGGAAGGCCAGGTGGATTTGAACAGGGACCTTTGAACTGTGAGGCGGACGTGCTATTCACTGCGCCACCGAATCTACGATTAATATCTACAATTATTATCCACTAATTTGTTATCCTTCTTTTCCCTAAAAACGTAAAATTACGTCCTTGGACGTAATTGAATTCAGTTCATTTGCTAACTACATAACACAGAGTATATAGTTTCTTCCACTCCATAAAACGTTGTGAGTCTATTCTTAGATTATACAGTCATTAACACAGCCGTTATTGTCTTTATTGCCTACTTTATGATTTGCTCTATCGTGCGGGTTGTAAATCTGCTGTGTAGCGTTACCATGCATATGAAGATAAAACTCTTGAATTTTGAATCTGAACTCGTCGACTGCGTTCTCAAGCTTGCGCCGAAGCACTCCATTATCCGGCGAAGCATCCGGCTGCCCGTATTTACATGTGAGCCGTCGATGGCCATCCAGTAATTGTTCTCCCGGCGGCCACTTTGGCCGGCGTCTCAATGCGGATCCATTAATCCTCCAGCGTACCCATACGGTTTTCGTCCCGGGTATTTCACGTTGTTACCGCTCTCCACGGTCGATGGAGGAAAGCGGACTGTTTTGCATTCCGCCGCTTGTCAATATGGACGGCGCTTGACGTAAGCGCTCCCCCGGTGACGCGCCGGCTTTGCGGAAAATGAGGTAAAAGGCGCACGCGGCTCCCCGATTCCCATTGTTCTCTTCCCCCTTGCGGCGCTTAAGGGGAGGCGCGGCGGCGTGTACGACATGTAAGCTTACATTCCAGATAATTACCGTTATTTTCTCGCCGCGGTAGCGCCGGCTCCATCGGCGCACACGCAGGCACACCTTGCTTCCGGCCGGCTCGTCATCGTTTAACCTTATCGGCCTCATCCGTGTCACGTGACCAAACGGCGACGTTACGGTTTCTGTGGCTTGGATTCTCGGGATGCCCCGTGTACGTTTTTCGTGGAAGTGCGCTCAAAAATGACGGGAGAGGATTAGGAGCAGTAAATAAAAAAAGGATTCGGATTTCATTCTCACTTTGGAGTCAGAGTTGTGTCTTTGAAGCGAATTTTCAGACTTTATTCACAGAATTTGCACTTTATTCTCAAAGTCCTACTTTAAAGTCGGAATCTGAATCCGAATTCGGACTTTGTCGGACTCTTACAGACGTCCGACGTCTCAGAATAGAGTATGAATTCTGAGAATAACCGCATTTTTCCGACTATAAGCCGCAACTTTTTTCTCGTTATTTGAGCCCTGCGGTTCATAGTCCGGTGCGGTTTATCTGCCGTTTTTTTCTTTTCTTTTTTGATTTTTTGCTAGCCACCGGGAGACAAACACAGCAAATGTGTGTGTCCCTGTTCCACGCGCAGAACTGAAAAGGCGGTGACTACCGACCAATCCAAAATCTCCGTGACCAATGACAAAAAATTTGCGCGGTGGAGAAGATTGGACGAGCCGCACGAGAGTGCAAATAAAGCAAGAAGGCTTCGCAGTCGAAATCGCGTAGGATCTAATCAGCGCCGCCCGCCTTAAGTGATTGTGTGACGGGAGCGCCTCTTCCTGCCGCCGTCCGTATTATTACATTATTTATTCGCCGCCGCCCCGCCAGACGCTCATCCCCCCCAAAAGTCAGCTCGTATTCTCCCCGGCTACATCATAACGGGCGCGAAAGCCACACGTCTTCACGAAGATGACGAATTAGCGAGACGCGTACAGCCAATGAGCGGAAGTCGGCAGTTGACGCTTTGGCGAAGGCGTTGATGGCGCGCAGCATTTCCCCCCTGGTGAGACTCACTAATGAAGCAAGGAATAAACAGTATAAAAGGTATTAGTGCATTATTTGGCAGGAACTGGATTTTTCCTCATCCCTGCATTATTGCAACATGGCTGCAATTGCATTTCAACATACTTGCAAACGTTTTTGAATGTAGGCTAAATGCTATAAACAACAATTTTTCTCCGAAATGCGGGGTATTGAATTGTTCGGGTACGAACCCAAGGGCATCATGGGAAAAAAAATGTTGGACGAATATGATACGAAGAAAAAAAGAATATTGCACATACATGTCTGTTTGGTTCCTCTTCTCGATCTTCCAAAGAGTTTCGTTTTCGCTTTCGGGCTCATTGTTACCTGATTGCGTATTATTTGACTTGTCACTGATATTAAAAAATTACAGTTTCAGGCCTCAATAATAGCACTTTAAGAAAAGCATTTTTTTTTTTTTTTTACTAATGAAATCCTGTGGACCAAATCTTAAGACAATGAGATCTCAGGTAAAAACATAACGCGACCTGTGAGATCAACACAAACATGGCGGACAAAGTCGTCAAAAATGTTCGTATGTGGTCAAGTTTTGCTGAATGAAAGCGTAGAAGGACGAGGATGAATATTTTGATGTCGGAAAACGAAGCGTTAGGGTTAGTACAGGATATGCACATGCGCTGAAAATATCATAAATAAAAAATATAAAACTTTCAACTTGGGACTAAGCAGTAAAATGCACTATAAATACACTTTTGTAACCACTCACAATCCAACGAAGCTTTGCCCTTCCGCCATTTTGAAACGAGTGAGGCCGACCAATAGCAGACCACCATCTCCGTGAGGAGACGCCGACCAATAGCAGACCAGAATTGTAGTGACGCGTTGCGGGGAGGCAAGTGTGACGGCAACTGAAAATGAGTGTAATTACCTAAAAACGCCTGCAGATGGAGACAAAACAACACAAATGCAGCCAAGCCCCTAGGGTCGTGACAGTTGTTTTTGTGGCAAAACTGGGAAAATATCATAAAGAGGGGATGAAAAAACTCAGTATTCCACGTCGCAACATGAAAGTAACTAAAGACACGGACGCTGTAACACGGGGGTCCACTGTGTTCCCTATAACGTCGATATGGTTTTCCACCTCTCAGTTGTTCTCACGTCGTAACGACAAGATTATCAAGAAATCTTTCGTACATGTTGCCGCGGCTCAAACGGGAAAGGATCGAACGGCGCGTGGCCCCGATGACGATCGGCTCATGACTCGGTAATCCATGTCGTCCATATTTGGCGTGGTCGATACCTAAATGCCAATTAGAGGGGCTGGCACATGCGCGGCGCAGTCAATAATCGGGACAACAGCGCGTAGGTGGCGATATGTTGTTTACAACACTTTAAAGTCTCTGGGAGATTAAGCCAGGGAAATAATTAACATCTGGACAGGCAAGATTTTCACATTGTGAATCGAGCGCCGATCAAAGTCGGTTCAGTAACTAAACGCTTTTCGGAAGAAGATGAAAAAAAAATGCAAGTTCTCAGAGGGAACGGGAAATTTCCACTTTAAATGCGGATCTCGCTTGCTATAAATGCATTTTTTGTAAACCCCAAAATTTCTTGAAAATATGCAAATTGCCAATGAGCTTTTTTTTTCTCACCTTTTTCAGACCGGTAATCGACTTTTGAGTTGTCACTGACACTGATATTGAGCGCCGATACTACTAGAACTTTTGATACACAAAATTAAAAAATAACAGTGACAGATTATGTTAAAGACTTATGATTGTATATTTTAAAGCATTGCTTTTTTTTTTCTCTCTTCTTTTCCTCCCCTCCTCTCCTCTCCTTCTTTCCATCTCTCGCACTCCTCTCACTTTTTTCTTCTCCCTTTTTCCTCTCATGCCCTTTCTTTCTCTCGCACTTTCTTTCTCCCATATTTACCCCGTTTCTCCTTTTCCTCTCATCTCATTCTCTTTTAAAATCACTCTCCTTCCTTTCTCATAATCCCCCCTCTCTCTTAATCTTCTTTCCCATGTTTCCTCTCTCCTCACTTGCTTCCTTTCCCTCCTTTTCTGCTTTCATTCTCTCTTTTGCTCTCACTCTCTCTGGATCTTTTCTTCTCTCTCGTTTCCTCTCTCTCGGCCTCATCTCCCATTTTCCTCATTCTCTCTCTTCCTCTCTCACTCCCTCGCTTTCTCTCCTTCTCTCTATTCGCGCTTACTCTCTCGCGCTTGCTCTTTTGCTAGCTCTTTCTTTCTCCATCCCTTTCCTCTCTCATTCTCTTTCTTGCTCTCTCTTTCTTTCCCTCTCTCTGATCTTTTCTTCTCTCTCGTTTCCTCTCTCTCGGCCTAATCTCCCATTTTCCTCATTCTCCCTCTTCCTCTCTCTATTGGCGCTTACTCTCTCGCACCCGCTCTTTTGCTAGCTCTTTCTTTCTCCATCCCTTACCTCTCTCATTCTCTTTCTTGCTCTCTCTCTTTCTCTCACTCTCTCTGGATCTTTTCTTCTGTCTCGTTTCCTCTCTCTCGGCCTCATCTCCCATTTTCCTCATTCTCTCTCTCCTTCTCTCTATTCGTGCTTACTCTCTCGCACCCGCTCTTTTGCTAGCTCTCTTTCTCCATCCCTTTCCTCTCTCATTCTTTCTAGCTCTTTTTCTTTCTATCATTTTCCACTCTGCCCTTCTCTTCATCTTTCTTACACTCTTTCTTTTGCTCTCTCTACCTCTTTCCTTCTCTCTTTATTCTCACTCGCTCTCTCGCCTGCTTTTTCCTTCTCTCATTTTCCTTTCTCTCTCTTTCCTTCTCCCTCTTTTGTTCTCCTTTTCTCTCTCACTCTCTTGCTTGGAGTTGACACAACACAGCGCAGTCAAGCGCACCAATTTCACATCAAGTACGAAGAAAAAATATTTGACCTTCAAGATGTCCACAGTTTGTACATCAAGCTCGTCGTGAACAGATAAGGCCTTCGTTTTGTGACGTTAATTGTGACGCTAATTTTTGCGACTGCTATCATGATCAATGAGAGCGAGGGAGAAAAGACTTATTGGATCAGTGCGTGCGTCATTAGATCGTCAAATGTGCGCCGGGGTTAACGGCACTGGACGTGATGAAAGGAGCTATTGAACCGTCTCTGGAAGAGAGTGCTATTGATTGGCCCGTCTTCCAATCTGCAAGACAGCAAAAAAACAAAACAATGACTGTTTCCCATCTCGTGAAATTATTACTTGAAGTTTCGTTCGTGCTTGTTTGAGCTTCCGCGACGTTGCCATTAGCGGCGCTAAAACAATAGTTGAGCCTCCCGACATGATATCGGACGACGCCTCGGGTATCGGAATCATCCCGTTAGAACACCTGACTGATTAAGCGGCTTTTCTTTGGGAAAACGCTTGTTGGAAGACGGCAAAGATACCCCCCCCCCCCCCCCCCTCCCATCTGCGTACGTCTGGCACAGCTGGAGCCTTTAGTCCTGTCGGTTTGGATTATAGAAGGGTCGAAGGCAGCCTGGGCATTAAGATAGCGGCTGACTCGGGCCTCGCCTTTGTCTGGACATTTAATTCCGACTCAACATTTAGGGGGTGATTACAGGAAAAAAAAAAGCCCCGTGAAGCAATGCTGTGCTTCCGGCGCCGTGATTCGGACGAGGACAAAAACCGCTAAAGCTGGCGTGAGGAGGAGAAAGGAAAGGCTTTTTGCCGCGTTGCTTTGTCTGTGACCTTGTATTGCTTTCAAATTGCCTGTCCTCTACTATCGCCACCATCTTGTCTTTATTTCTCACTTAGTTCTTTCCCCTGCCGTGTCCTTTAAACGAGGCTTTCCTAAAGTTTACAAAGTCCCAGTTCACGCGAGGAAAATCTCATCACACCGCTTGGGCTGCAGCTATCAAATATTTTGCTATCCTAGTGAATCGTTTTTATCAAATAATTGTTTTTTTTTGGATAAAAAATTAAAACAATGTATTTGACCTGTTTAAAAAATAAAAAGGACAATTAAACACATTTCCGCTTAACATTTTTGAGCTAGCAGGAGACTACAGGTACTTTATTTTGACTAAAACTGAGATTTTTAGACAAATATCTCCCCGTTTGGTTTATGAAACAACGTGATGTCAATCACACGGTAGCAATTTTTGCCAGCTGATTTGAGCAAGCTGCTAAAAAGGAGGACAGGCAACTGTGTCATTTACAGTTCTCGCCTTTTCACCACTATAAGGCGCACCAGAATAAATCAATCAATAAATGGCCTATAGGCGCATAGAACAGAAGCTACAGTGGTGGCTGACGTTGCATTATGCATCCACTAGATGGAGCCGCGCGAAAGGGAATGACAACAAAACAATCCGATAAATCAGTCAAACGTTTCAATCAGAAATTAAGAATGAAGATGATTTGTGGGAAGAAGAATGGGGAAAAAATAGCCCTTGTTTACATTAAGAGACATCAATTCTAAGACCAGTTTGAAAAAGTTGAAAAGAATCTAATTATGATTCAATGAAATATTGATCATTTCCTAAGGCACACACGACGAGTTACAGCGCAGTGATTTTTTTTTTTTCAAGCACACATCCGTAGTAATTACATCATCAAAATAGCACCTTGGAAACCATTACGATACTACACAAGCTTGTAAAAAGCAGAATAGCCCAGTTGTCCTTCAAAAGTCATCCCCGGATAATCGACTGAAGAGGACTATAATATCGACGAGGCAGACAGAAGATCTTTTGTTGAGTTAGCGACACAATCTATGGGCTGTTTTCACAGTTTTCATGACGTGATGTGATCCAAATTTGGAAATACGTGCCATAAGGAAAACTTTTAGTTTCTAGTTTGGATTAGTTATAGTTAAAGTTCCCTCGCTTTTAGCGATGGGATTCGCCATTCACAACCTCGAAATTTTGCGTTGCGTTCCGCTTCCTGTCTGCGTCCTGATTGGTGAAGAACCTGTGGTCTTTCGTGTTTTTCATGCCGTGTCTCTTGCAAGTCGGGACAATGTGGCACAGTCAGAGGAACCGTGCAATACAAATAGGTCATTATTAATAATTCCTTATGTGTATCATTATATATTGTATAGTATTGAACCATAAATTTCGGACAATAAGCAAGAAACTTTTTTCTCATGATTTGAGCCTCGAGGCTTATAGTTCAATGCGGCTTATCTGTAGTTTTTTATTTATTTTTTACTATCCACCATTCAAGCAAATGTGTGTATCTGTTAAAGGTGTCAACAACTAAGAAATAGAACTGAAAATTGTGAATCAATGGCTGTGTACAAAAAGTCATCAAAACATTGTATTAAACCTATAAAAACTATATTTTTGTGTAAGCTGCATAAAACCCATATACCATTTTTCTGCGTAAATATCTGAGGTTACGACCTGCAGTTTATAATCTAGGGTGGCTTATCCATGAAAAAAAGGGTATTGCTCAATTTTTGCTGCAGTATTTCCAAAAGTAGGCAATACATAGTGACCACCTGCCTCCGAGTATCAACCATTTTCTTTTTTGCGTTGAGTCAAGCAACAAGAGCATTAGCAGAGGAGAGCGCTGCTTTTTTGAAAGTGCCCCCCCCCCCCCCCCCCCCCCCTTGTACGTTTCCCCGCCGCCTCACTTCATTGCCAAAGCCCAAATCGTATTTGCAGCCTTCAAAAGTCAACAGCAATAATAAATCTTGTCATCAAGTCGCTGCGTTGCGAGCGAGCGTCGCCTCCGCTTCTCGGCAGTTTATTTTGTCAGCCGGAATCGGGGATGTTGTTTTCTTTCCTGCTAAGGATCCTTCTTCTCATTCTCACGTCGGTCTGTCGGGCGCAGGAGTGCCAAAGTCATTTTAGTTCAGGGGCCGCACGGAGGAAAATCGTAAAAAAAAAAAAAAAAAAATCAAGTAAAAATCATGTTCTACAACTTCAATGCAATCAGTGCAATAATATGTCATTTTTTGCTATGCAAGTCGGCCTTAGCCTCAATTCCACCGTAAACATAAATGAATATATAAATGAAGTAAAGTGCCGAATTTTCCGCACTATAAGGCGCACCTAAAAGCCTCCATTTTTTAAAAAAGCTGATGGTGCGCCTTATAATCCGGTGCGCCTTATATATGGATCAATATTGAGATTCGTAGATGGGGAATGAAGTAATAAAGTAAGATTTACCTTTTTCTTTTGTGTGTTTACAGTTGAACAAGGTTGCTCATGTTGACATTGACTTATTATGCTATTGAGAGTTATTATTTGAGTTGTTATTGTTATTACTTTGAGTATTACTATATTGTGATTGAAAAAGTTTTAAAATATGTCATTAATTGAGGGAGCGCCTTATAATCGGTGAGCCTTATATATGGAAAAAGTTTTAAAAAGTCATTTATTGAGAGTGCGCCTTATAGTGCGGAAAATACGGCAATTCCTGTTTTGGTCACCAATATAATTAAGGAATTAAGTTGCTAGCGCAATGGGCTCAGGCGTTACGGTGATTTGAAAAAACTCATGGGCCAGGTAAACCTCTTTGTGGGCCGCATCCAGCCCGCGGTCCCTATGTTTGAGACCCTATGATCCAGCACCTGTTTGCTTCCGCAGCTTTCATTTTGCACCCTTTTTTTCCCTAATGCCTTTTGCTCATCTTTGATGCCCCCCGTACACCTGCACTATAAAACTAACTTGCTCTGCCTGTCTCACCTGTGCACAGAAAATATGCCCCCCCCCCCCTCCCCCCCTCAAATCCCTCTCGTCTCTCTTTGAAGTCGTCAGAGCCCCATTCGGAGCAGCGCGCCACTCCAGTCGGCTTTTATCCTCACAAAGAGATGGCGGGTGGGGTGGGGGGCTGGCTGGGGGGGGGGGCAACGTATTGAGTCCCTGCCGCAGTACAGTCATGTCTCCTCCTGTGCGAAATGATTGGCTCGTGACTCATAGTATTATTGGGGACTGGAGCTAAACAAAAACAACAACATTGGATGATGTGTTGTTTTCCCAAGCTGGCTGTTTGCAAATGTTACCCAGAGTGGCAACCCCATTGTCTCCCCTGCAGCTATGCGCCACTCAATAACGAGTTGATCTCCCCCAAAGGGGGAGCGTTCCACTGGAGAATATTTGCAAACCAAGCGGGGTGGAATACATCCCGACAAGAGCAAAATCAAAGCCCCCCCCCCCCAGTAAATGTTAGGTTATTTGAGAATACCTCGCGTGGGGCGTTTAAAACAGTTGCTATCAAATATTTCGGTATTCGGATATCATGCTGAAAATTCTATCAAATAATTGGATATTAAAAAAAAAAAATCATATACTGTATATGTATACAGTACACAGTATATGCTTGGTAAAGAATACAGAAAACATACTTTTTGATATTAAATTTCAACGGCTTAGCAGGATTTTACTCTCTATAAACATGTGAGATTAGACAAATATTTTTGCATTCGATGATAAAACGAAGTGATGCTAAGACCGCATTAGCTATGTTTGCTAGCAAAAGCAGCACATTTGTGTGAGCTTAGTTTGTTCAAAGGTGATCAGTAGGAACGGCAACTCTGTCGCTTGGGTCATTTTTTAGGCATTTGAGTTATTTATCAGGCAGTTAATTGTTGCTAGCGTCTCGTGCTGAATACCGTCACAAGTGGCTAACAAGTGACAATTATTACAATTCGGTTCACTTACGTTTTTTAAAACAATAAGATGCAATTTAACTTGATTTCAGGAAAATGTAGTCCCGCAACATAGCAGCTGAGTTCTGCGAAGCCTTTGGTCTTGCTAGCATCTAGAGCTGCTTACCGTAGCAAGTGGCTAACAACAAGCGACAATTATTACAATTCGGTTCAACTAAGTTTAGTAAAATAATAATAAGCAATTTAACTTTTTTTCAGAAAAATGTAGTCCCGCAACATAGCAGTTGAGTTCTGCAAGCCTTTGGTCTTGCTAGCATCTAGTGCTGCTTGCTGCAGCTAGCAGCTAACACGGAGCCGCCAGTATTACGATGTCTAAGATTTTTGTTTAGTATCCATAATTTGCATAATAAGCAATTCAACTTTGTTTCAGAATAATGTAGTGCCACAAAGTAATACGTGGTTGCTAGCCGTGAATGCCGCTAGCATATTGTGCTGCTTGCGGCCGCTCGCTGTTAACATGAGCGCGGCCGCTAATTGCTGGCAACAAGAGCCTCATGTTAGTCTTTTCCAACCATCCTTAATTAGCATAATTAGCAACAGAACTTGATTTCGGGACAACATAGTGTTGTTGACGTTGGTGAGGAGTCAAATCAGCCATTACGCCGCCGGTTCTACTTCAAAATAAAAATGTAGCGGTCCAACGTTGCTCCCACGTCCGACGCCACCATTTCCAAAAGATCTTAGGAGCTTATCAGTCTGGGATTGGTTTCGATTGGATTGCTCTACTCGCCTAGGACTAAGAACAGGACCCGCTGATCAAACTGTCGCCGACACAACGACCGATTTCATACTTGAAATTTGAAAGCGTGACCTCTTATTTACAGTCAAATGCAAACCGCTGCACGTAAAACATTTGCGACAATGAATTTCATGAGGAAAAGACTACCTAGAGTCCCATTATGCATTCCCTTTTTTCCCCCAGTCTAGTTCCTTTTGGCAAACACTCTGGGAGTGGATTTGCATAAAGCTGTGCCTGTTTCAAGTCATCAGAGGCACACAAACACTCACAGCTTGCAGGTTAAAAGTAGCGGAGCAGCTTCCACCCGCACCCGACTGAGGCTCACAGCTATGCGCTGTTAGCTCAGCTTAGCGAGCACACCAAACGCCATCCGGAGTTCACATGCTGTTGCCGCTTTCTCTACTTCAAATGTGGCACGTCGCGATTGGGGCGAATACTTTGGTTAGGGTGGTAAATGTTGTCTGATGTTGGTGAGTTTGAACTAAAATGTAAAAATGACCGCAATTCCCCAAATATAAGGCGCACCTTTGTATAGGACGCACCCCTAATTTTGGGGTCAAATTCAGGTATTTTCGATGTTACAGTGTATAGATGCACCAACACTTGTACGCTAAAAATGAGAGGAAAACAGAATGCATCTCATCTCCCTAAACGCTTCAAGTTTTATAGGGTTCATATGTTTTATGCTTATTCTTTAACCAAGCCAAAGTACCGTATTTTCCGCACCAAACGCTATTTCGATTCCTTTGTATGTTAAGCACATGTGAAGAAATTGACAATAAACTTGACTTTGACTTTGATAAGGCGCACCGGATTATAAGGCGCACCCTCAATTAATGACATTTTAAAACCCTTTCCATATATAAGGCGCACCGGATTATTAGGCGCACCCTCAATTAATGACATATTTTAAACCTTTTTTCCATATATAAGGCGCACCGGATTATAAGGCACACCCTCAATTAATGACATTTTAAAACTGTTTCCATATATAAGGCGCACCGGATTATAAGGCACACCCTCAATTAATGACATTTCAAAACTTTTTTCCACATATAAGACACGCTGGATTATTAGGCGCACCCTCAATTAATGACATATTTTAAAACTTTTTCCATATATAAGGCGCACCGGATTAAAAGGCGCACCCTCGGTTAATGACATATTTTAAAAACGTTTTCATTCACAATATAGTAATACTCAAAGTAATAACAATAATAATTCAAATAATAACTAAACTCTCAATAGCATAATAACTCAATGTCAATATGAGCAACCGTGTTCAACTGTAAACACACAAAAGAAACAGGTAAAGCTTACTTTGTCACTTCATTCCCCATCTACCAATCTCAATATTGATCCATATATAAGGCGCACCGGATTATAAGGCGCACCATCAGCTTTTGAAAAAAAATAAGGCTTTTAGCTGTGCCTTATAGTGCGGAAAATACGGTACTATATCTAGGTTATAGTTTAATCTGAATACTCGATTTTATTCAATCGAATTTTCAGTAGGACATCTAAATACCAAAATATTTGATAGTTGTAGAAAAAAAATGATATTCCCCTCTGTCATTTAAGTTTCTCATTCTTTATTTACATAAGAGTGACTCACACGTTGAGTCATTTTAATGTCCCTTTTTTCTGAATACAGAACTCAGTGTGCTGTCGTTTTTTCCAGAACATCACACTTTGCTGCTAACGCATGCAGTAAATAGTACTCGCATTTTCATGCTGTATTTACAGTCATACACCAAAATAAAATGCAGCTGAATTATTTTCCATCTCTTTGTTCTGAGTGGATCTTCATAAAAGCGATTGCCATCTCCTAATTAACTTTCTATACGCTTCTCCTGGATCTGAACAGAATTATCGCATCTTTTATTCCCTCCCGCGTTGAATTAAATCTTATCTGAGTTTACGCAAACAAAAGGCAAGGTCAGAGTTACAATATTGCGAGTTTGAATAATTTCCCTGGTGCAACGCGGTCTGCATCCCGGCCTTATATGTGCGCAAGGCAGACAGGATATTTCCCGACCGATTCGGGCTAGACGAGGTCGGCGGCAAAAAAATTGACGGTTGATGAAATTCTGGGATCATTCGCTTGATATTTGACGGGATGGCAGACGAATGACGGGTAGCTTCACTACGGATGGAAAATCTCGCCTCTAGCGCAAACAACGACTGTAAAATTTCCGGCTTGGCGCATCAAATATTTAAGAATGTTTGTCTATGAGGGGGAAAAAAAAATAAAAAAACAGGTGAACAAGACTCTGGGAGAGATTTTTGCGCCGGTGTGCGCGTACGTTTCTCTGGGTGACTTGATGACGGCTTTAATTGCGGCCATTGTGTTGCTGCGCAGGGTTGCTTTTATCACGCGTGTTCGTTGTTATGGCACGTGATTGCAAATAGAGCGTGGCGTCGTGCATTAACGCTGCTTCTGTGCCATGCCAGCAGACTTGCCGCACTTTTACAATGTTGCATAGTGGAGCTCTTACTGGTTGATGGTATCGGTGACAACGGTTGTTTATACGCTAGGCGCACAGGTGTCAAACTCAAGGCCCGGGGGCCAGATCCGGCCCTCCGCATCATTTTTTGTGGCCCGCGAAATGCTGATTTGTCTTGAAGTTTCTGGCTAAAATAGCAAATTTGCAAGTTGTCTTTAACTTTGAAAAATCTGTGGAGAAAATACAAGCATTTTTTAATTCACAATCAGTTTTTGCCGGCCTCTGATTTCAAAACTTGGTGCGTGTTTTACAAAAGCGTTTAAAAAAGATGTGACTTCACAGTCCTCCGGCCCTCTGACAGAAACCAGAACTACAAAGTGGCTCATAATAAAAATGAGTTTGACACCCCTGCGCTAGGGGTAGGGTTAGGGGTTAGGGTTAGAAAATAGTTGGGTCCAAAAACTGGGCCCGAGTCAAACTTTTTCCGTTTTCTGCACCGCGGATCTTGAATTGCTATAATTGCGCACAAAATATATACAATATACATAAATATATACAAAATATTCGTCCGTAATGTGCGGATGTAAAAAGGTGGTCATTGGCTTGTTTTTCAAAAATGGTCACCCCTAATCCATATCGTATTAGCAAATATGAGGCCCTGCATCTCGTCATTAGCAGTAAGAAAAAAACATCATTTTTCCCCAAATCCATCATTTTTGTCAATCTTTCAAGCGAGCCGCCCCACAAAGGAGTGACATGGAGGCGTCCATCATCTTCATCGCCCCGCAGTACAAATGTCAAAGCGGCGACGGGTCCCCCTAAGTGTCGGCGACGCCTCCCCTGTCCTGGTCGGGTCCCCGCAGAGCAGAAAAGGCAGAATGTCAGCCCGCCAGCATCCAGCTGCTTCTTATTGCTATTCAGGACACTCGCAGCCGTTCTGAGCGTCTGTCGCACGTGCCAAGGAGGAATGTGGGAAATGAGGGATGGAGAGGAGGGAGGGGTTGAGGAGGGGTAAGGCCCCCCACCGCTCCTAGCTAAAAATAGAGCGCATCTTTGCTTCTTTTCTATTCCCAACACACCTCATCTGCGTTGCTCTCGCTCGCTTCCTTGTCATGCTCCACTCTGTTCGGTCGGGGTAAATTTACTCCCCGGTGCCCAATGAGGAGACTCCTCAAATGTGCAGCCAGACACTTTGGACGCTGCTAACAAGCCCGCCTTGATGACGGATTAACTCTTCCGCGCGAGCCAATGCACTTCCGTGATCTCGGTCGGTGCACTTTAACCGATAAAAATAATCACTCCCGTGCGCAGATCCTCTTATAGCGACGCTTATTTGTACATTATTAAATATTTCTGCGTAATCATAAAGTAAAGGACTAAATCAGCGGGAGGTTTTAGGAGTGGTGGTTTTAGTATCCGTACGTCAGTTCAATTACTTCGCCTGAACTTCTGTGCATGCCATCTTCTCAAATGCGTTAAAACACACTTGTTAAACACATCAGGAACATATTTGAGCATACAAAAAAACTAATTGCATGCGGGGATATTGTAGTGTCCATGTACAGTACATGCTTGTGCCTTTAAGAGAAGGAGCCAGATGGGCTCACGTGACGTTTTAATGATCTCCCGGCTTTCGAAACGGTTAATATGTGAGGGCACGACGGGCACGACGCTTTCTAAATAAATTTGAAGCATTTGTTGAGGAAAGTAAAATATATCAACGTTCCAAAAACCATTTAAAATGTTAGGAGCTTCCACTGTATAAGTAGCAATCTGACAGGAATTTTTGAGAATTAAAATATGTTAAAATACAAAGTATGTTTGGAAAAGACACTTCAATCTGAGCACAACGCAGGAAGAATTCAGAAAGTCAAATGAAGGAGCTTTTTCTACGGACAAAAAGTTGTTTTTATGCGAGCTCTCCTTCCGGTCAAAAAACACCAAATTAGAGTAAACGGATACAACTTAATTATAACTCTTCCATTTTGTCTTTTACTCTGAGAATTTTACCAATCAGATAAAAATATCACGTTTCACACGGCGACACTTGCCTTAAAAACTCAACCGGCGCCGATGGAGGATAATTAGCGAGAAAAGCGACGTAGGAAAATCTTTTTTTCTTATTTATGTGGTATTTTAGAAACACTTGAAGCGCTCGTGTTTTTCAGCGAGCTCCCCGAAGATGGCCGCCACCTGTCACGTTGCTCGCGTGATTCAACCGTTTCTGTTTTTAGGGAGAACTTGAACACTTTAGCTCCGAGTCTGAAGTAGCATCAGCGCTTCCTTCATCTACTAATTTCTGATAGCATGCTGTTTGAGTGTTGAAATCACGGTGGGTGAGCGGGCGGGATATTGGCTTTCAGTGGATTATGTTCCAGCACATGGCCAACCTTGGCTTAGTCATCGCGCCCACTGCCCGCCCACCAAGATGATGAGAGTGTGTGTGTGTTGTGTGCATGTGAATTAGAGAGAGGTCCTGCCCCAGGAACACTATTGCACCACCTGCCAGCGCCGTCAGATCATTAGTTTTCAAAAAGATTCGCAGAAATCCCGAGAAGTGGCCGTCAAAGGCACGCAACCAAAACGCGGGAACGAAATCGTTTTTTTTTCGTGTGCGATTTGGACCGGCGTTTTTCAAACTTCGATAATAAAAGCGTTGTACGCGGCCGGCCGCTCTGACAGCTCGAATCAAAGCGAAGCGTTATTGTCTTTTCAAGGGCGGGATTGTTGGTGTGTGCGGCGTCCCTAATGAAGTGACACGCTGGGAGCATGCTGTGATGACGTGGGTGTTAGTCGCACATTGGTATAGGACGTTTGAGGGGGGGGGGGTCACTTTTCGCCAGCTGTTGTCTGCGTGAGGACAGGCTGTGATTACAATGAAGAGCGGATGATCATCACGGTGCAGACCGTAAAATGTAAATGACGTTGAAGTTCACCTGAAAGTGAGGGTAAAATACGATAAAGCGGCGTAGGCGCTAACTGGTGATTTGCGGATGATTTCCACGTTTTCAAAGGACAATCCGAGTCATTTCTTCAAATCCCTACCACCTGAAAATCGGGCAGGACTATGGAACAGGACTTTGGGCGCGATAGCCCACTGAATTTTGATATTGTTTTCAAAAAGGGGCGTGGCCAACTTAGGGTTAATATTTTCACACAAATTTAGTAACCCTTTGGTCAATAGTGTTCTCATGTACTTTTATCTGCAAAACTGGGAGCTAATCAGCCACTTTAATTTCAACAAGGCAAATTTCGAGAGTTTAATTACCTACCATACAAGGTTATACTACAGCTAAATCCCTGACATTCCATGTTTGAAGGCTATTAGTAACAGATACACAATGTAGAAACTTTGAACATTGCAAGCGAAAAGATTTTCCAGATAATGCTGTTCAAAAATGGCTCCTCAAAGTACGACGGTAAAAACCGCCGACTCATTACGCAAAGAATTTTTGCGAGAAAACTCTTGACAGTAGAGACTTAATATTTGGATTTTTCATCGGCAACTGTGTCTTTGAACTTGATTTCAAGAAACTGCGCGGCGCTCAGACTGAAATTTTTTGAGAAGTTCGGTAAAATGACAGCGTGAGCCCTAAATCAAAGCCAGCAAAGGTTTGACTATGTCTCAAAGATAATCCTGACCAATTATCCTGTAATTTGGAGTGTGTCCAAATATTTCGTTTCTCCTTCCTGCTATGTAATGAAGTCAGTCAAAAAAACGTCAATAATCGTACGGTGTTCCACATGGTTCAATGTCAGGGCCCCTGCTGTTTTCATTGTTTGGTTCCCCGTTACGATTGGACAATAATCACTTGAAAAACACGTGGCGACGAACCAATGTATGAAGCAATCTTTAGCAATTGGCCCGCCAATTTGGAACACATTTACGATGAACAAACGAATGTGAAATGAAGCTACATTCTCAGGTTTAAGCAGGAAGAAGCAAACCATCTCCCGTTTATGATTCGATGCATGCCTCAGTCTCTCCAGTGTGGGGACAGCTCCTTGGGGAGGGACAGTCAGACTTTGGCAGTCAGGGACATATTGCATGTCCTACTGCTGCGCCTGTACGCCCGAGACGTTGGGTCTCTGGGGAATAGCGAGCAGGAAGGAATGAAGGGGGCCGGAAAAGCTGCATAGTTGATGACAACACTCGGAGGAGGGCCCAACCAATTCAATGCGCTGGCAACTTACATGTTTTAAAATCCTGCATGAAGGAGTCATAACTACCGGTTATGAATCAGTCGATACGTTTGTCCCGTTACGGCATTGATAAGCGTCATATTAGACTTGCTGATAGCTGGAGAAACCCTATCAAAATATTACTGTTTCTATTAGAGGGCTGGAATAAATCTAAAAATAGTCTAAAAAAAGCATCCTTAACAGTCATTGCTTACATTTTAACATAGCCCCGAAATTTAGGACTTAAAAATAGAAAAAAAGTGTCTAATAAACGCCGTTTTCGCATGTTTACATCCCTACCTAGTTTTGAAATCAGAGACTGATAAAAACTGTTCAAAAGATAGATCTGGAACAGAATTTTTTCTTTTTTCTTTAAGACAACCTGCAAGTTTAGCTAGAAACTTGAAATCAAATCAGCATTTGTCGGGCCACATAAAATGATGTGGTGGGCCGGTTCCGGCCCCCGAGCCTTGAGTTTGCCACCTGTGACCTACCCCATTTGTGAACCGCCGAGATTTAAGGCATTCGAGAGTTGAGACGGACATAAAAGTGGAGCGCGAGCGCCTGATAATCTTGATTCCATTTGGCTTCGATTGAGTTAGAATTCCATTACTCTTGAGTTCATCTGCGTGCAATTGTCATCACTGTCCAGGAGACAACAAAGTGGACGGACGCAGTGCATTTAAGTGCGCCAATGACAACGTAAGACGCGGGAACCATACAAGCTGTTGGTACGGAAAAACAACTAAACCGACAAAAAAGAAAAATCGCTCCGGCTTTCATCCATTAACGAATCAGAGCGAGCCATTAAAAGGCTTTCAGTCACACCTCGGAGGAGCTTTTCGGAGCTGACGAGGCATCGCGGCTGACAACGTCCATTTGTAAGCGTCCGAAGAAAACCTTTCACTGTCCATCAGTCGTGTTTACGATAATGCTACCGCTATCAAGAGTGTTTAACAGAGGCATTAGCCTTGTCTTATCGCCCGTCGCCATTACCCCCCCCCGTTTTTGAATCATCACGTTGCTCGGTGGGAGTTGAGCATCCGAAAAATCCCCGCGCACGACCGCCAGAGAATAGATAGAAAATTGCAAAAACCGCCACGCCAGGCGCGCGCTTTGTCTCCGGGCCGCGCGAATGATACGGGATGATGAATAAAGACAGCGAGGGGAACGCATTCCGAGCAGCAGATGCTCCGTGTGACTAATTGTGTACACAGAGGGGAAACTACGTTGATGAAGACGAGTGACAGCGGGGCTTATCAAGCACCGAGGACGCAGATGCTATTAAATGGCCGACGGCCCGGTGGCGGAGAGCGCCCGCCCAAATCCGCTTTGGTGTCGGATGGCGCAATCGCCGCCTGACGCCTCCGGGCGCCGCCGTCACCCCGGCGTCTGTTCCTCAAGTCTTTGGTCTTCGCCGGATGTCATGCGGAACGCTAGATTTGTACCCAGGTGTTAACGATCTCGTTTCTTGTTTATTGTAAGGCTAAAGACAGTGATGCTCGTTTGGTAAATAATTCTGATTCTGACGATTGCAGTTGTTGTTTTTTTTCCTTGAAAAATGCTTCGGTTAATGGGTATTTGGCAGACCAAATATTTCATTGAAAAAACAAGTTGGGAACCACTGTTCTGAAAAACACTTTTAGCTTTGGCTCCTTGTAAAGTAATTGCTGGAAAAACACTGATAAAATACAAATAAATATCTGAAGAAATTCATGGAAGTTTTCTATATGTATCTCAAGAATATGAAAACACGTCGGTAAGAATTTAGTTTGTCTGCCCCCCCGTCAGCCTCCTTCTTTCTTCCTCTCTGGTGAAGGAGCCAACGGGAAGCTGGCAGAGATGTCCTTGCGATTGTGGTCGGACAAGGCGTTGCTGTGGTAACTGGCAAGTGGAAGGCAACCTCGGAGAGACTTGAGATTCACGTCATGGGCTCGACAGCTTCGTCAGCATTTGCTGGCTAATAACCCCCCCCCTCTTGCCCCCCTTCCCGCATGCTTGCTTTGTTGTCAGGGTGCGCTGTCATTGAAACTTTATATAACGCTAACTTGTTGTCCTACGTTACGTCGGCTCCGATTTGCAGCGGTGCCTTTCATTCAGGCAAGGTTGCGCAATATTGCTGTCGCTAGTTCTATTACCATGCGCGTTTGTTATTACGCAAAAGTAGGGTAGAGGTGAAGAACTAACTGCTCACTGACGAGCACATTTCGTAATATCTGCAAAAAAGATTCACTAGGCTAATGAACTTCACACTTGAGTAGGGAGGCGCTCCAGAGATCCAGCACTTTTTTTTTTTTTAATAAACACCATTAAAAAGTACATTTCCCCTAATATGGCCATTAATATTACATGCCATATAACAGATTAGCTACGTCCAAACAACTAACTGCATCTAAATTGTCTATTATTTTTGCAGTTATTTGCCTTGTATTTAAGGCACACAGATAATAAATGAGCACAATGATAGCGTTTCCTTTCTAAATTGATTAAAGGGCCCGTATATGGGAAATTCGGCTTTTAACCATGTGACAATGTTCATTTCTCATCCTAAACACCGCCAAAGTGTTATTCTCCTTTATTAATGCATTTTGAAGAATTCCTTGCTTTTCCTGCGCTCTAAGGGCCCCGCCCGAGCAGATAAAAATGGCTTGCCAAAGGCATTATGACCATAACAGGTCCGGTGCAAGAGTAAACACACACCCACCTAATCCGATCAGCTATTCATGTTTTTAACTTTGGGTTTGGATAGGAGAGACTTTGAATCGAGTCGGCTAAGTAAGCAGCAACGTTTCAATTATTTTGTCATGAAAAATGCCCAAACACACAGCCAGACAACCGGCGTCGTAGAACATAATTCACCCTTTGATCTTTTGTTAAGAGTAGTGGTTTCCCAAGGGAACCGATTTGATAGGAGGAATGGGTGTTACTGTGTATGCTCTCTTGACACGTCTTTTACTTTGTTGGCACTCCAGTTCATTTCGATGTCTGTAAAACTCCCGTTTTAGCTTCTTCATTCACTCCGCCTCCTGTAGGCTACAATATTAGCTTTTTTTTGTTGTTTCGTCATGCCGGTTGGTGTGGCTTTAGTCAACGAGAAATTTCACTTCCCGATTCGAAAAGTCAGTATTAAAAAGAATAAGAATTTAAATCACTAATGCGCCAAAGGAAAGATGATCATTTTTTGTGCATGCATCTTAACCGTGGTAAAATATGGTTCCTTTAAATCACTCAACTATTTCCCATTCAAAGTGGTTAATGGAAAAAGTACATTTGGGGTCAGCAGACGCTATTCCCAACACCTTAAGTCAGCACGAGCTTTATATGGACGCCGAGAAACGGACATTGATCATCCCAAAATGGGCCGTCCCCCATTTAGGCCAGCACTTGATAGAACGCTTGGCATGCATTCCGCCATGTAACATTATACCCAAAGGATGCCATATAGAGCGCATTGTACCATCCCCGTTGCCGGAATGGACCATCTGTCAGGAGGAGATGCATGATTCATAAAGTATACGGTGACATTGATTGCACGTTGCGGTAATGCGCCTTTGAATGTTTTGGCCCGTCTCGACGGGGTAAAGCAAAGAGCGGGTGAGTGCCTGCGATGATGAAGTTGCACTCATCTGTATTTACGACGGCATTCTGGCCGGCATCGGGTATTGAGGTAGACATTTTTTTTTCCCGCAAACCACCGCTGGATTTTGAGAGGGCATAAAAGATGAAATATCTTTTCTCTCTGCTATAGGCCGCCGTCGGATTTATTGGATAGCTTAAAGGAAAATTACGTCAATCAATCGCAGGATGCGGTTGCCTGTTGATGCGGTCCACCTTTATTTTATAGCCGGAATTCTTCCGGATAGCCTTAGGCTGCAAGACTGGGCCTATGATTTTTTTGGTGAGGTTGGATTTCCTGATACGTTTTTATGAGATGGCCTTGACCTGATGTTTTGTTTGAAACAAATGCATTTTTTTTAAAGTTAATATGCAGTATAGAACGTGGTTTGTGGGATATGTGGGAACAAAAATGCAGAAAACAAGCTTTGGGTGAAAAATAATCATAAACAAGAACTGCTCAAGATTTTGTCGTTTTTTTACACTACAATCGTCACGAGTAAGTAGGACAAATGTCATGAATTTGATTCATTTGCTATTTTAAAAATAAAAAAAACTGAAAGTGAGCTCATTCACATGATGGAAAAAAAAATTAAAGTTACTTGGGATTGAATCTGGACATTAAATACATAAAATTTCATCTCTGGGATTGAAGGGGTTAATTTTTTCACACAAAAATAATACGATTTAAAACAAAGTTTTTCCACTTGCTTTCAACTGGAAATGACATCACATGTGCCGAATTCTCTGGTAACGACCGATCAATCCCCGTGCGGTTTATGAGTGTCACATGACCAACAGGTGAGCCATAATTGGCCGTTACCTGAGCCTTGAGCACAAGTGAAGTCATTTTCAATTAACAGCAAGTACAAGTGCAATTTAAAAGGTGTTACTTAAACAATTATACAAATTTAGTAAGATCATTTAGTCATCAAATTACTTTTAACGTTTTACTGCTAAAATGGTAAATATTATAACTTTGAGCAAGTTGTGCACAAGCTATGCACATTCAAATTAGGTTAAAACGGACTCAGTATTCATGATTTTTGTGCAAATATTTTCCATAAGCTTTTCTTTGAAATGAATAAGCCCTTTAAATAAATGTTTGCTGGGTTTATCACTTCAATTAAAATGGACTCAAACTCAAATCTCAATGGTCTCTGGAATATTGCGTTTTTGGACCGCGTGGCCCCGTTCTAATGTATCGAAAACAAAAAGGGACTGACCGAGGACACAAGTTAGTTGTGTTTTCTTTAAGCAAAGGCCCTCTTCCGGACCCTTCGGCATACCTCAAAATCCTGTTTGCACTTTAGAAGCAATCCAGCGGGGCGAGCAGTAATTGAAAACGCCCCGGTTTTGTTCCATTTGTTGTGGAAAAACGGTGCTCCAGAAGCTTCTGATTGCGCTTTGTGTGTCCAGCGTAATCATCTTTGAAGTGTCGGGCACACTTGTGTGTCCTCTGTTAGTCACTTCACATGTACGGAACAGTGTGTCGTCCTTATCCTTCCACTAGTCACACTGCGAAAGCTCAACACTTGCTCACACAGCTGTCGGGAGGCTGCGGGGACGCGCTCGGACGTCAACGCGCCAGGCTTTCGGGACGCAGACAGTGCCTCCGTCTTTCTATTTGATAGCTTTTTTTTGGGGGGGAAACACGGAGATAGCAATGAGGTGACGTTCATGAACGAACGGAGTCTGTAGAACCGCTCTTCATCGTACTTAACGAGGGAGGGGCAGTGGCGGAGAGGAGGAGTTGCTGATGACATGAGTGGCTACAGACGAGACTTGATAGCGTTTTTCAAAACAATTGAGATGCAGTGTACGCAAGTATGCTAGCTGTCGCTATCAAATATTTTAAGGATTTATTATCCCATCGATTATATCTTCGATCGCATTAGATAACATTTCATTTTCCATGAGAGTGTATTGACAAATTCCCCCCCTTTTTTTAATTGACCAATTACTGTTATTTAATATTGTTTAGTGGGATGGATGACGCACTCGCCAAAACGTTTTTCAAAGTAAAAGTAGTCATTTGCAAATGTCTTATTTAGATTAGACACAAAAGATAATCGGTCTGCTTTCATGATAAACTACCAAATAAGAGAAAAAAATCCTGTTCGGAGGCTGAAATGAAAAGATTTGGACAATTATCTAAGAAACAATAGCTTAGAGTGATAACTCGTTTATGTCCGAAATTGTAGACTAATTTAATAATCGGTTGATCAGTTCGAATTGACACTTCTACAGCCAGTGTGTGTAAAGTATGTTTATATTTACTTATGTTCTAAAGCATAGGTGTCAAACTCGTTTTAGCTTGCGGGGTGCACGGAGGAAAATCTATTCCCAAGTGGTCCGGACTAATAAAATCACAGTATCACTTGGTAGCACTTATGACATAAATTTCGACGTATGACCGATTCCGTTAATGCTTTAAAATCAACCAAAGGTATTTTCACGGATCGCGAATGAACGGTTCCCGATCAAGAGACAAAAGTCGTATCCCTAGAACACAGGTGTCGAACTCCAGTCCTCGAGGGCCGGCATCCTGCATGTTTTCAAGTTTTCTTTCCCCAACACACCTGATTCAAATGATAGCAGGCTCTGCAAGAGCTTTAAAATGATCCCAATCATTTGAATCAGGTGTTTTTGAGGGAAAAGATTTGAAAACATGTAGGATACCGGCTCTCGAGGACTGGAGTTGGACACCTATGCCCTAGAAGATGGATGGATAGCAGGCGATGTTGGCAACTGCTCGTGCCTTGAAGCGCGCCGATAGAAGCCGATAATCCATTCCTGTTGTAACAACAGCGAAGAGCAGCCGCAGCACTCCACTTACACGAGCACTTTGTCAAACCGACATGACAAATATGGCCACCGTTTGCTAGCGTCGGTGGAGGCGGGTGGGGGACAAACTACATGCCCCCATTTTCTCGTCATGAAGACGCCACATGAATACGAGAAAGAGAGAGATGCACTTTTGGCATTAGCTTCCTCTTCTTTGGCCTGAGGATGGATGTTTAGGTGCTTGTGTGGAAATATAATGAGATAACTAGCTTCTTTTGTCAAAGCGAGACTACGCTTCTTTTTTTCCCCGACAGTAATTGGAATAGCGAGAGGCGGGGGCCGTCATTATCGCTCGCTTCCGTGGTGAATGGCTTCGCTTGTGTTGCACTTTTTGGTTTTGAACGTATTGAAAGTGTCACCTCGTTTACTCGGAGATTTATTACCGTGATCGCTGTCTAACCGCGTTTAAATACAGTGATCCCCCCTACTTCGCTGTTAAAAGGGGGGTGTCAACCCCCAGTGAAGTCTGAAACCCACGAAGTAGGGTATCAGTTGCTAAATTTCTATGTACGCCCCAATATAGCCACAGTAACCATAAACCATCCTTTTTTTTGTATTTTATTTCCTTTCTCCTATTATTTAACATTACATTATCCTTATTAACATTATTGTATATTCATTAAATAACTAATATTACTTAGTTTGTTGAGAATTTGTTCTCAGGACTGGTTATCTGCTCCAGGACTCCGGTGAAAGAGTACGCAAGTCATCACGTTGAACTTGACCTTTATTTTGTTGAATAATAAATCAACAACAATCTTAAAGTCAGTCAACTAACATATAAACACTTAATCTATGAATTTACTGTATTTTTATCAGACATTAGCGGGTTAGCAACAACTAACAACTACTAGCTATAAAGTGCAACCTCTACACAAACGAACACATAAACAGAATAAACAATCATCGCTTACCAAACATAAGCAGTAGCGTCCGTTATCAACATAAATGATAATAAACTATAAATATGAGCTTACCTTGTCATTCATTATACGTCACCGTAACAAGCCGAATGACTCACGGAGAACGTAAAACAGGAAACGTAAATGCAACGCGACCCGACAAATTAAAAGCATAGATTTCAAAATAAGATAACGTCACGAACTCTAACGCTTGAAGAATTCTTAACATAGTTATTGACTAATATGACTTAGTTATTTGATGAATACAGTACTGTATAATGTACTTTTTTGCTTTTTTCAATTTTTTTTCCATTTTTGCACATTTTTTAAAATTATATTTGAAATATTTTTAATTTTTCCTGGAAAAACCCGCGAAGTAGGAGGGATCACTGTAGTGCAGATTGAGAACTTTAGATTGAGGGACTCCAACATTTGAAGGCAGTGGTCTCAAACGTCAGGTGCGGGGTCTATTTGCGGACTTTGGACACGCCTAACCCAAACTGTACTGAACTGTAATATCCGTGGATGATCCTTTTTTTCGTGCTTATTTCATATTTTTTATTTAAGCCTATCAACGATAGGAGGACCGAACAATCTGTTTTTACGGATCGAGGGAAGGCAGAGTTCTTACTATGTTGCCTTCGCTTACGTTCTACTTCCTCTTCTTACCTCAAAACGGAGACCGCTGGATGGAACAGAGGACAGAAAGACACAACGTCTGTCAATCACTGCTTTGGTCTTCATCTCGACGCGACGTGAAGCCGAAGAGGCTCCTTGAAGAGCTCCGGCTGGTGAATATTCACGCTGGTGGCATTTTAGCATGTGTCGGCGGATGAACGCTTGCGGGGAGAGAGGAAGCCAGAGTATTGATCAACGTCCCCGTTTGGTCGGAGAAAAGACGAGGAGAAAGGCAGTTGGACGCTTGGCGTCATGTGGCACGAGTCTTCAAAAGACATGAGATGAAACCAATTTGGATTAATTAGCTGAGATATGACGGCGGGAGAGAAGTTGGGGGGGGGGGGGGATGCTCCGCCAGACATAAAAGAACCCATGGAAACGAAGCAACCATCTCGAATTCCCTTGGCCGGCGTCAAAGGGGAAAAGGCCACTTGAATTATTTCGTGATGAGCTGCTGTCAGACTTTTTTTGGCCTTTCATTATCGCAGCCTGTTTGCAAGTCGCTATTTGACGGAGACCTTAATAACCCCAATGAACAACCAAGTGATAAGAGTGTCTCCTTGTTAATGAAAAGCGTCTTATGCCCAGACTAGAGCTTAAACTTATCTGTACACACTTTGATGTTGACATCCAGACACTGTTGCCGTTACTACTGATCACTTTTGAACATACCAGGCTGAGTCAAATGTGTCTTCTGTGGCTCTGATGTCAATTGCCTCAGTGAGAAATAAATTATGGGGACAAAGCGGTTTAAAATCTCATTTTAAATGTAAACTGAAAAACGTTTATCAAAAATATAAGACTTTGTAATTCATCATGAAGTATAAATGTGTTATTTGGTCTTTTGTATTTATAATTGCTTTTCACCAAATAAAACATTTTTTTTCCCCAATTTTCATTCGAACACCAAAATTGTCAAATAAAAACAACTCTACAGGAGAACTGCAGGAGCTAATTACGTTAAAATCACCAATTGAGGAAATTAATGGACGGTAATGTTTACTTTTGCATGCTAAATTTATACTGTGCATGTTTCGGATTACAAATTTTGCCATAATCCCGTCTCATCTTCTTCTCGTGTGAGACATTTTTTCTTGTGGGATTTGGGTCTCGTCCCATTTCCTAGTATTTCCCCATGCATAGTGTGCATTTTTTTAATTAAAAATAATCCTTAAATCAGGGGTGCAGATATACAAGGGCACAACAAATTATTAAGAATTATGCGTCAAAATGAAAAGATTTTTTTAAGCGATTACACCATTCATTCCGCATGAAATTGAAAAGCTTTTCTCACGCCTCGTAGCAGTGCGTAAAGTTGCGTAAAGCTCAATTGCAATCTTTGAAAAGAACAAGTTATACAATCACTTTTCAAAGAAAGGTTATCGAAGTTGACAAAAAATGAATAATGTTAATGAATTAAACATTAGACTCGGGAGAAAAAAAAAAAAGGAGATCTGCAGCCAAAATTAAGGACATAAATTGAGTCCAAAGACTTGGTACGCATTTTACACGGGCACAAGCATTGTTTGGAAAATCTGGGGTTCACATAATACACGGGAGCAGCAGAATGGAGACAAACGCTCGTTTATCTGCAACGAGAACATGCGAGCAACTTTGGAAATAAAGTGCTGCAGTCCCGGTGCGTGAATTCCTCGAGGCAAAATAGTCCGATAACATTTTCAAACGGAGCTCTTTCATAATAACAACTCCGTTTGCAACAATGTGACTCGCGAAATTCATTTTCAGACGGACAAAACACTCATTTGCGCAATCCAATTGCTTTGCCTTTCCCAAATGAGCTCCACTGACAAGTTTTGTTTTTTTTGTCCGCCTCTTTCTAGGACGGAGCGGAAACATAATACAATAGTGAGCTATAATCAGACATGTCCGAGTAATAGCCACGCCGCCGACCGCGAAAACAAGCTTAGCGCTTCGGCACGGGAGCAGAACTTTCAAGAAGCCGCTTAATACGTCAAACGACACTGACAATGATGGAGACATGAACAAACGGTCTCATGTTGGACATCAAATAAGATCAAATAATTTAAAAAGGTCATCTCGGGACAATCCTCCGTGTGGTGTCCTCCAGGGATCTGTGCCGAGTCCCATATTCTATTTATGTTGACCTCAGGGTACAGAACTCTCCAGGCGTTCAATCCCAAGTACTTGTTTATATTTGGTTATTTTTTTTTCCCCTAAAGATTGTGGCTTTCTTCGAGATTTTGCTATGAAGCAAGCCGATCCTTCAAAAATAAACTGTACTTGATAGTACAAGTAAAATATGACACGAACGGGTTTAGTACACTTTCATTTTGAAGTTCTTCCCAGAAGCATAGTCACGACAACACTCGACCAAGTTCCCCTAGGCTGCGAGCAACACGGCGCTGTTCTGAAATCAATAACGTTCACACGGTGTTGTTTGGAAACGAAGTTCAAACTGTCAAATCAGGGCACAAAAAAACAAAAATCAAGCGACGACTGACTTTCCTGTCTATCGATAGATGCTCTTTTTTTTTCTTGATTGACGTCCTTTTTTTCCGATGAGTTTTTTTTTCCCCTTTCCTTTGTGCGTCACGCGTGTGACCAAAATAGCTAGGTGATCGACCAACAGACGGCGGGAGACGCCTTGAGCACCCCGAAAGCAATCAATCACTTCATTTAGTAGCAGCCATTAGTCAAACACTTGAAAAAAAAAAAGATATAAAAAGAATATAACTACCTGCTATTTAATTTTTGGACTCTAAGAAAAATATAAAATTATGTCCTTGGTATTGCATGATTTAATCCATAGGTGTCGAAGTCCAGTCCTGGAGGGCCGGCATCCTGCATGTTTTTGAATCCTCTCTCTCAAACACAATTGATTCAAATGATTAGGATCAATTTCCAGCTCTTATTAATGAACTGATCATTTGAATCAGGTGTGTTGGGGTGAGAAAACATGCAGCATACCGGCCCTCGAGGACTGGAGTTTGACACCTATGATTTAATCCAATTTATTGCGCAGCCCTACAACTATCGTATTTTCCGCACAATAAGACGCACCTAAAAACCTTAATTTTTTTTATGCGCCTTAAAATCAGGTGCGCCTTATATATGGAACAATTTTGAGATTGGGATTGGTAGATGGGGATTAAAGTGATAAAGTAAGCTTTCCCCGTTTCTTTGTGTGTTTATAGTTGAACAAGGTTGGACATATTGACATTGAGTTATTATGCTATTGAGAGTTATTATTTGAGTTATTGTTATTAGAGTATTACTATATTGTGATTGAAAAGGTTCTAAAATATGTCATTAATTGAGGGTGCGCCTTATATGTGGAAAAAGTTTAAAAATGTCATGAATTGAGGGTGCGCCTTATAATCTGGTGCGCCTTATATATAGAAACAGTTTGAAAATATGTCATTAATTGAGGGTTCGCTTTATAATCCGGTGCGCCTTATAGTGGGGTAAATACGATAATCGGAACTCAGTGGGAAAAGACTGTAAATGGTATTCAAGTAACGTGACACGGGGCTTTTCTTTACACTGGCAGAAAGGGAAAAAGTCTTTTGCAGTTGTGACAGATTTCCCTTTTTTGGAGTGTCTGCGGGGGATTTTTGCGCATCCACCCAGAAGAACAATTGGTCAGAGGTCAACGACGTTGGACCTGAGAGAGGACCTAGCGGCTCTGCGCCAGTCTCTCAAATGTTCCGACTCAAAGGCATCCAAGCGCGCCTTTACGTAACCGGCATAGAAAAGGCTCGGAAAAGAAGCGTCAGAGTAAAAATGACAAATTAAGATTGAGGGGCGAACTAGCGCAACCCTTGATTGAGTAATTTGCTTTTTTTTTTATGCGTCACGCTCCGTATTCATCATTCATTCATCGTTCGAGTTTCTTGGCGCCCGTTTGCAGGCCTCCACAAAACTTTTCCGTCACCTTGACACGCGCAAATGCTTGTCATTTGTTTTCCCTTTGGCTCTGCGGTGTAAATTTGTCACTCAGTCAAGCACACGGGAGAACTCAAATGTGTCTGAAACGCCGCGCCTCCTCCGCCTCTTACAAAATCCGCCGTGACGGATAATGACAGGAATGTCTACTTGACGGCGCCAAAGTACACCTTTTTCGCTTTGGAGAGCGCATCTAAAAATACGATGTTAGTCCCAGACGCGATGCGCCCCGAGCCTGTGACCCGCAAGCATGATTGAGCCGCGTGTGGGGTTCAGGTGCTCAAGTGGGTGGCGGCAATCACAAAGACGCCGCTTGAATTCAAGACGGTGCCAAAGCATTCCCTTTCAAGGGTCCTTATGGATGACTCTCAGACAGCGATTGCTTCTGATGAGCTGGCTGCATATGAAGCGGGTTATAAAGTCGGGTTTTGCAAACGGGGCGGCTGGCGGGCGGGCAGGCGCCGACGCGCCGGTGGGAAAAGTTCAACTTGATTGTTCTCCGATCTGAAATTTACAATACGTTTTGTAGGGGGTAAATGAGTATATTAGAAGGCAAGCTAAACACAGTGTCACGCGTTTACGCTTTGCACGACGGTCAATTCTGACGTAGTACTACAAATGCTGTACAGTAGGAGCGGGAATTTTTGCGTTTTCGATTCCTATTTTCGATTCAAAACGATTCGATTAAAAATGACTTTTGCCTCAAGTGAAAAAAAAATCACCATACGACTTCAGTCTGCTTTGCAAGATTAAATAAAGGGAAACATTTTATTTTACATGTATTAAGATTTGATTTGTAAGCCCTTTTCCACAAAAACAACATGCGGCTAGCAATAAATTGTATAGCTTTGATAGTATAAAACACAAATTAAGTGTATCACAAAAAAAATACACAGGAAAATGCAGTTGTAAAATATTAGATGGAAAAACAGTTGCCTAAATGAAAAATATAAATATTTCTCACTCCAATTATGACAAAGATATGCAAATGTGCAGCTAAATTGAAAAATGGGCAAAGCATGAAACGTGTGCAATTGCGAGCATGTCCAGACACTGACATCTTTCCTCCTCTCCCCCGCTTCTCGTCTGCAGATGGAGGAAGTCATCGCGCGCATGCAGGAGGAGAAAAACGGCATCCCCATCCGAACGGTCAAAAGTTTCCTCACCAAGATCCCCAGCGTTTTTTCAGGTGAGGCTCTTATCTCAAGCTTTGCGCTCTGGTCGCCCTGCGCTTCTCTTGTCATTCGTTCACCTGCCGGGCTCCCACCCACAAAGCGCACAGCTAGTCCGCTCCTTTCTTCTCGCAAAACAAAACGTCTGGAGCTGCGGCTAATGCAAGGAAAGATTCTTCTGGCGTGCTAGTCCATTTTGTAGCCACAGATTAATAGCGGGTCAATTATGAACACTTGCTCACTAAAAGCCAAAGCTTTTAGTATTAGTAATGAGTAATGTATTCCAAAGCTACAATGCACTTCCTCCCTCTTATGAGGGCCTTTTCCCAGCCAATTGGAAACAAATTTATTGAAATTCTTATTTGATTAATTTCGTTTGTTTTTTGCAAGGTGTTGCCCCCGAAGCTGCAACAATGCAAAAACCAGTATATATTAAATAAAAAAATTAATTAAAATAATACAGTATAGTATGCTTTTTTACACAAATATTATATATATATATATATATATATATATATATATAAACACAAAGAAAATTGCACCGAATTAGTACCAAATCCCAAATCATTTCTCTTTTCAAAGTGATTTCATTTTTTTCTTATTTTAATTTCTTTTTTTATTTTATTAAAAAATTACAATTGAAAACCTGAATTTGCCACCCAAAACGATGAAAATAAAAATCTGGAAATTTAAATACTTGTGTCAATGAATAATGTTTTCACTTTTAAAATTAATTGTGTTTTCCCCGCGATATTTTTATTCATTAAGATGTGCCTGAATATAGTGTATGAATAGTAAACTATTAATCTACAGGAATCCATTACAGAAAAAACCTTCTAAACTGCAATTTTTTATGGGGTTGCGTGAAGTCTAACAGCTTTTTTCCCCCATTGCTAAATTGTTCTTTTCAAAATAAGATCTAACCAACTGGAACATGAAGATATTGTATTCCCCCATTTTGTTCAATTTTATGCGCACACACTGTAACCAGTGACAATAATAATGGAACACTTTTGTCCTTACTACATTTTTTTGGGGGGCTTTTATGACTAAAATAGTCTGCTCAGTCACTTGCACAATTCAATCTTACAATAATCTCAAGCGCACAGTAGCATAAAAGTCCTTGTATCTATTAGCTTCTACTTTGTTATTTTTCCAGGATACTGCTCCCCCAAGCTTTATTAATGTTAATTATCATTCCCCTACTTCGATAATTGTCGCTGGCGTCCTCGCTCACGCGTACAAATCACAGTCAAATTAGGCATCGTATTAATCAGGTCTCGTTTTAAAACGACTTTGGACATCAAGTTTAAGATGACCCTCAGAGAAATGGATCACGTGTGAAAACCAGGTTTTGCGCTAATGATGCTAATCGACGGAAAAAACAACAACAAACTCCTCCGCTTTTACGGACGGCGTCCGGACGCAAGAGGGCACAAGGAAACGGGAAGCAAAGACACATTAATAACGGCCTAAACCGCGTAATTGGCGGACGGGCAGTCTGACAGACAGCCGCGGGGACCGTCTGACATTTTACACTCCCGTCCTCTCACCTGACAGCTCGGTAGACAGCAATAACCGCTCGGAAGACATATTTATTTATTAGGAGATATATTTAGCCCAAAATGACACAAGTCGCAGGTTGCGATGGGGTGTGAAAGACGGCTGGGGCTGGGGGGGGGCAGAAGGTGCTGCTGTGCACGGCTCTGATGTGAAATGACTGTAAATCAGGCTGGATAATTGCAGCATTGTCCAAAAATGCCATCCTGTCCTACCTACTTCGTCACTGCCTGTCCTGTCCTATTTGATACTCGTGACATTGGCTTCTTTAAAGTGTAGCACTGCCGGTCTCGCTACCTTGGACCTGTCGCGTCCTACTTACTGGTCTCAGTTTCCTCAGGGTCTGAAAGCGTCTGGATTAAACCCCTGTCCCGCCCGAATTTCAACTCGTCTTGTTCCTTGGTCACGGGGTGTAAGTGCCTGGCTCGCTTACATTTCAGTCCTGTTCTATTTCTCAGACTACAGGTCAACCTCGCTTAGAAGTCACTCCCCCTTTTTTTTTTTTTTTTTTTTTTTACTGCAGTTTGGGTGAATTTTACAAAAAATGTAAGCCCACCTCTGTCTTTAGTGGTTACATAGATCATGGCTGTCCAATTAAAATACACGGAGTGTTATTAAAATGACGACATTCCATCATTTTTAGAGGTTGCCCTTTGCTGTTTCTCCTGCCAACTACCGATTTCCATTCCGGCTTCAAGCACACGTCCACGAGATAAAGACGACAATCGAGCAGTCTTTTCCTCCCAATAATGCGGCAAAATCCGTCGTAGGTAAAATTGGAAACATTTCGATGGCGATGAAGTTGTTTATTTTTTCGTCCCCCACCCCCAAAATGAAAACGTTTATGCACAGTATAAGGCGCATCGGATTATAAGGCGCACTTCAGCTTTTGAGAAAATTGAAGGCTTTTAGGTGCAAAAAATAGGGTATTCTTGTACGTTTTGCTCTATTTCTCCTTTTGTCCCCTCTTAAACCTCATTGCCTCCCACATTTTGATATAAAATTATAAACAGTAGTATGATATATTTCCTTTTCAATACAAACAATAACAGTGCAGTATATCAAGCAAACGGCATAAAGACAACAATCAAGCAGTCTTTTCCTTCCCATAATGCGGCAAAATCCGTCGTAGGTAAAAATGGGAACATTTCAATGGCGATGAAGTTGTTTATTTTTTCGTCCCCCACCCCCAAAATGAAAACGTTTATGCACAGTATAAGGCGCATCGGATTATAAGGCGCACTTCAGCTTTTGAGAAAATTGAAGGCTTTTAGGTGCAAAAAATAGGGTATTCTTGTACGTTTTGCTCTATTTCTCCTTCTGTTCCCTCATAAACCTCATTGCCTCCCACATTTTGATCTAAAATTAAATACAGTAGTACGATATATTTCCTTTTCAATACAAACAATACCGGTGCTGTATATCAAACTCACACAGTAAAAGATGAAAAAGCATACGCATCCATCTATACTGCGTGACTAAGCAGCCGAACAGGACGGGCTTAAAAGGAAGAAACCAGAAATGAAAGAACTTGATACTGGAACAATAAATAGCAACGCCACGCCTCTGCGGAACCTAAATGGAACCATGAATCAAGCGCCTTCTATTATTCATCCAAATGACCGTTGGTGGTAGAGTTCACGAAAGCGCCGAAAGGTAATCGTGTCTATAATAATAATAATAATAATAAAGCTAAGCTCCTGGAAGAACTGTTTGTTTGTGAGTCATCCTCAATGGCGTTGTTCCACTATTTAGCCGGCGTTCCATTACGCCGCCGTACCTGTGGTCATTTCAATTAACGGGGATGCGGCTTTGAAGGGGCTGTCAGAAAATAATAGCCGGAATGTCATCCGCCCACGCCGTGTAAGGCGAGAGGAATTGCTATGCGGCGTGATGATGATGGACGGCGGGAAGGGTCAAGAGCGCCGTCGCTCTCATTTCCATAAAAAGCGTAGAAAGAATGCCGCCGTGCCGCATATTGATGAGCGTTGTCGTTTGTCCTTTCAGGCTCCGATATTGTGCAGTGGATGATCAAGAATCTAGACATCGAAGACCAAGGTAACTCAAATTTATGCACGTTATTTTAAAAATGGCAGAATTGACTCGTGCGTCGCGCTATAGTCAGAAACTAAAGCTCATGCCTTTGCTATGATAAAGTTGCTAGGGCTCTTCCGCACGCCGTTTGGCGGTTTTCCAGTCACGTCCTGGTATTTTGGCAACAAAGAGCTAATATGATTCAATCAAGATTTTATCAAAGGAAACTTGGCGACTTGAATCCTTGCTCAACGTTTAATCAGCTGTAACTACAAGCCTGAATGGATTTTTTTTTTTTTTTTTTTTGCGGGACTTGACTCCTTGGTATTTGATTCGGATTCGTCTCTGACTCTACCGTTGGACTTACAAAATATGAAAAATGACTTGAACAAATCTGAAATGTGCATCCTCCGTCAAGAGATACTTGAAATAAAGGGGAATATATTTAAAGACGATTTCTGACGCATACAGAACCATGTTGAACTTTATTTTTTTCCATCCGCACACACGGTTGATCATGAAAAGAATTCATTGTCAGCACAAAAGAGTTTTTCACAATGAAATAGATCTCTTTTGCGGTTGTGAGCGTAGTACTTTTCACTCTTAAAGTTTTCTTAAGTCTTGACCTAATCTGGACTTGGACTTGAACCTTGTGGACTCAAATTTGACTTGAACTCCGACCATCGTGACTCAACCTTAACTTGGACCCCTGTGACTCAAATTTGACTTGGACTCGGACCTTTGTGACTTCGACTTGATTTGAAGTCGCTGTTTTATGAATGTGACTCTGACATTTTTGACTCAAACTTGACTTTTTTAACTCAAACTTGATTTAGACTCGTACCATTGCGGCTCGAACTTGACTTGGACTCGGACCTTTGTGACTAAACTGGACTTGGACCCCTGTGACTCAAACTTGACTTGGACCTTTGTGATTCAAACTTCGATTCGGACGACGTTTGTGACTCAAACTTGGCTTGGACTCGGACCATCTTATCTTAAACGTGACTTGGACGCGGACCTTTGCGCCTCGAGCTCGACTTGGACCTTGTTGACTCAATCTTGACTTTGACTCAGACCTTAGTGACTCAAACCTGACATTTATGGCTCAAACTTGACTTGGACTCGCTAACAACCCTAACCCAAATGTACGCTTGAATATTGATAGCTAACAGCACAACTAAACCCCCATTTTCTATGGCGTTTGTCCTCATTGGCCTATGCCAGATGACTTTTACGAGTAACATCATCACATTCATCTCCATGAACAATTCAAAGACTTCCAACACGTTTTCATACTCTGCCTTGAACGTCAGAACCGCAAAGCAGACGCGCTAAGCACTATTCCATCAAATGGTGCGAATGGTATTAGAGTACAAAATAACGCAAAAACCAAAGAGTTCAAAAATGTGTTCGTGTGTGCCAGAGGAGCGATTATATAATCTAATCCTTCAGGTTACAGCACAGAAGGGAAGTGTTTATACGTAAACGGCTTTGAATAAATTATGAGTCATCACTTATTGATAAATGGAGCTGTGTTACACGCGCAAATGCGCACACTGATGCAACTGTAAGATTAGCCGTTTGGAGCGAGGCAGATATTTCAAGTTTTAATTTAATAGTCTGGTCGGCTGTTTTGCACAGTATGATACAAACGTGGCTAAAGACGACTGATGGATTTTGACGTGATTGCAGGGTGACGGCTTAAGATGTGTGGGCCAGGTGAAGGGCACGCATGATGATATTGATGATAATGATGACGGGGGTTACGTGTTTTCATTACGTAATGGTTTCAAATCAGGGATGGTTGAGCGCGTGCGGTCGGGAAGCTGATTTTTCACCCTCGGGGTGTTCATTTTAAATTGAGATAGAATTAAGATCCATTTAGAGAGTGAACCAATCCAGATTTACAACTATAATAATGCAAAGGGTGTTTTATGACACAGTATTTGATAGAATAAATGACATGAAAATAAACAGGCTTTCAGGGTAAGCCAAGCCCATTTTTAAAATTTTCTATTTTATGAATTAAGCAGCAAAATCCACCATTTTGTATCCGCCGTAGGGGGCGGCCATTTTGCCACTTGCTGGCGACTGAAGATGACATCACGGTTGCTCGGGCAATGGCCAATCACAGCTAGGCTTGTGAGTGTCACATGACCAAACAATCATGAGCAACTGCGATGCCGTTTTCAAGCAACAGTAAGTTGAAAAATGGCCGCCCTTGAGATGGAATATTTTTGTGAATACATATAATATGATGGGACATGTTTTTAGCATACAGTGCAATATTTTTTACTTGCTTTTAGCGTGTTTTTACATGTTTATAGCCTGTTTTTACATATTTTTAGCATTTGTTTTTATTGTGTGTCAGGGTAGCCTGCTTGTGCAATATTTATGTCCATGGGATATGTGCAAGACTGAGGTCCAAATTTTTGTTGTTTTCTCATGTTTGCTGCGGCTTCTGAGTCCAAGACAAATTTCCCCAAGTGGGACAATAAAAGTATATCGTATCGTATAGTATGTGGAAAAGTGGATTTGACATCTTACTGTAATTCATGTTCTAAAAAGGTAATCATCATCAAAATGCCATGTTTAGCCTAGTAGGGGCAAATAGAACAAAAATTTGGGGGTTTGTTTCACTTTTATGTTTGAGACTTTCCAATGTATTCCTTGAAATTTAAATGAAAAAAATCTGGGCTCTTCCTTGACATGGTACACTTGAACTTTGTACTCGAGCCAGACATCACATCTTGTTTTTAAAACACCCTGCAGCATATTGTGAAATTATGAATAACCTAACCTCTGTAAGCTGCGATTTTTAAAGTGTGTTTGGAAAGGCCACTTGAACCTGAGTAGCATTCTTGAGGAATCTAGCCTTTTGCGCCGGAAAATATAGCCTTTCGCGCCGGAAAATATAGCCTTTTTGAGGGATGTTTTGATTTGATATCGCCTTTAGAAAATCTTATACAAAAATATTTACAAGCGCGAGTAAACTCTTATAGTTTCATTATTTCTCAATGTTTTCCTCAAGTTCGTCCAAGGTTTTTTTCTGTAACATACCCCTAAGTGTAAAATAACAAGAAATTCAAAAATCACGAGTATCGGACTGACTTTTTACAAAACAATTTTGCAGTTGAGGCTCTTCACCTCGGAACGCTGATGGCCGCGCATGGTTACTTCTTTCCCATCTCGGACCATGTCCTCACTCTCAAAGATGACGGCACTTTCTACAGGTTTCAGGTAAGGACGAGTCGGGACATCGTCGCATCAAAATTGGCGTTGGAACTTCAAACGTCATAAGTTGACGCGCACTTAAACAAAAGGCGGCGGCATATTATCAAAACCAATATTGAAGTGAGACATTGAATGTAGCGAGGGGGGAGGAGCTATGTTTAGTCTTGAATGTAGCAAGGGGGGAGGAGCTATGTTTAGTCTTGAATGTAGCAAGGGGGGAGGAGCTATGTTTAGTCTTGAATGTAGCGAGGGGGGAGGAGCTATGTTTAGTCTTGAATGTAGCAAGGGGGGAGGAGCTATGTTTAGTCTTGAATGTAGCAAGGGGGGAGGAGCTATGTTTAGTCTTGAATGTAGCGAGGGGGGAGGAGCTACGTTTAGTCTGTGCTGTTAGCGGAAGTTACAGAGAATCTGTATGTCTAATTAGTGCCTGACAGATTTTAAGGCTTGCGGAGGTGACAGACAAGCATTTTCACAGAACTTTTTTTTTTTTATTCCCCATCCCTAATTTAGCAAGGTTGCACCGTACCATTGCGCAATCCACAGTGACCAGTATAAAAAAAATTAGACTTCCGTCCAATAATTTATATTTAAAAAAACAAACAAAAAAAATGCGCGCACACAGACTAACCGGCGTTTGCGCGAACACCAATTGCGGGATTGACAGTTTTAGTGATCCGCGCCCGACGAATCGCCTCCCTTGCGCTACACAGCTAATCAATGTAAATGAACGCCGGAGGCTGTTTGTGTTCCGCACACCATCGGCGGCAAGATGCGCCAGTGCGCCCAGCCAGCGCTGGCGGGCGGGCGGAAAAGGAGCGGCTGGCCTACAGTATTACAAGACAAAATGTTTTATTGGCCGCCACGCCCCTCCCTCTCCTCACATGACCACGCGCCATATGTTCCCCGCTCGGTGCTTCTTTTTCATGCTTTCTTATCATGTTTGTGCTTGCAGACTCCATACTTTTGGCCGTCAAACTGCTGGGAGCCGGAAAACACAGACTACGGTGAGCGCTTGCGAAAATAGCGATTGACCTGAGAAATTGCTAGCGAATGTTAATAGATGTTGTCGCCAAGGAATTTATTAAGTGGGGGATCGAGAAAAAAAAAAGATTATGAATCCTAATTACAAGTAGATAAAATTCCAAGACTGTTTTCCAATTTGATGATTAAAAATGGCTGCATCCGTGATTAGAAAGGACCATGTTAAGATAAGAAATTCAAGCTGACGCGCGGATGGAGCTGAAACGCTGAAAAGATGAAATCATTCATTCAGGACTGAAACGCTGTTGCAAAACATCATGCAGCATGCCGTATGTATATATAATAAAATGCAAATGAGGTCCCCCGAGGCAGTGATAACAACCACTGCGCCGCGGCACATTAGTGTGTCATGAGCAATCATCAGGTGTGCCATGGGAAATTAGCCATTTCGCTTAATTGGTCTGAAAATTTTTACTCATACTGCGCTGTACGCTTCCAAAGTCGAAAGTTTGAAAACGTCTTCAAATTCACGCCTGTAGCTGCAGCCAGTAAGCTGTTACATTAGCAAAAAGCGCCAACTTATTTTTCAGTTTTTGTTGGTGTGGGTTAGGATCAATACAGTAAATTGAAACTTAAAAAAAAAAAAAAAACATTTGATGGGCTTAATGCTTCAATTGAAACCAATTTAAATTGTATTTCCTATTCTCCGCTTTTGCTGCAGTCTCTCGCTTCATAAAATTGGTCTCGGTACCTAAACGGACGCACGTTCCTCCATTGTTTTCGTTTGCGTTTTCAGAATCGCTCGCCCGGTAGGACGTTTGAGCAGATTGTCGCGGCAGATTTGGAATGGAGTTGCAGAGCCGAAGCACGACTAACTTCACTGTATCCCGAGCTAAATTGGAATTTAACCCTGGTCTAATTTCATCAGACAGACTGATTACAGCAACTGAAAGCGGAGCCGTGGCTTGTGTGCGTGCACCTGCTGAGCAAATTAAGGAAGAACATTTTAATGGTGACACCCAGATGAGCTTTTGGCAGTGTATTAATTCCAACAGTGTTTTTTTTTTTTTTCCTCATTCTAGTATTGAGTCATAGAGACAAAGCCGGGCGGCGATGTTGGAGGAATTATGTCTTTTGGATTTTAAAAAGAGTCTAAGGGCTTAATGAGCACCTAATGGCCAGGTTACAAAGGGATGAAGAGGGGATGATAATATGCAGAGACATCAAAAGTCAGCCACATGCATACACGGACACGCAAGGATTTTTCTATCGTAGTCGGGACATTCCAGTGACATAATGCATTTTCGACAACGTAATGCATTTCGCAATTGCCTAACCCTAACCTAATCTCAACCGAAATGCAACTCAAACCTAAAAGCAAGTCTTGTCTCTCAAAAAGAAGTCTTAACTTGAGGGGTCCACCAAAACAGTCCCCAAAAGTACAAGAGGATTTGGCAAAAACCAAAAGCACACACCCTCACAAACACACCTACGCACACATCCTGGGGTTTTGCGATCCAACTAGTGACATCGCAAGATTGCCTAGCACTAACCTCAACCAAAACACAATCAAACCTATCCTCTAAAAGCAAGTCCTGACCCTCAAAAGGAAGTCTGAACATGTGGCATCCACCGTAACGGTCCACACGAGTGCGAGAGGTCCCCGCAAATACATTAAAACATGTTTTTTGGTCCCCAGCGCGCAACAAAAACCAGACACACACATACTGGCAATAAGAGAGGCTCAGCGCACAGTCAGTGACCTTTGTGATTTACAGGCCAGTTTAAATGTGCAGTTGAGAGGATTAAATGAGTAAAATGCAGGGCCACTTAAGGCCGAGCCGAGATCCGCTTCTCTAAGCCACGCTCCCGCTTTTTCTTTCTCTCTCTCTCTTTCAGCTGTTTACCTCTGCAAAAGAACAATGCAAAACAAAGCACGTCTGGAGCTTGCGGACTACGAGGCGGTAAGCGAAGCGGCGTTTAGCGCTAGCGCCACTTTCTGCTTCTCACACTGATAGCAGAGCGTGTTTGTTTGTCTTCCGCGTATGTGAGCAGGGCTCATTAGTAATGGTACCCAGCCATGCGCGGTCGACACGACATAATCAGTCCTGTTGCCTCAAAATGTTGTTGTTTTTTTTTTCTTGTTTGTTTTACTTGCAGGAGAGCTTAGCGAGGCTACAACGAGCTTTCGCCAGGAAATGGGAGTTCATTTTTATGCAAGCAGAAGCACAAGCAAAGTAGGTTGATGTACCGCTTTCACATGGCGGCGTTTCAACCAAGCGCTACACTTGGGTTCATCTGAGCACTAGGGCTGCAAATCAGTTATTTTAATCATCAATTCATCTGTCAATTATTTGGACGATTTATTGATAAATTTTTAAAGTCCATCAGGACCGACTCCTGAGAATTGTGACTCAGAATGGTCACAATGTGAGCAAGAATATGACAGGCATTGAATGGTAGACAATGGAAGGAAGGATAGGCTGCAAGCAAATCCGTGCGCACGATGTCTCAACAAATAATTTCCTCAAACTGTTTTAAGTTTGCTTGAATGCAACCAAGTGAAAAAAAAACACATTTGGATCCAGCTTTTCTTCTCTCTTGTTTAATCATATATCCTTTTCCTTTTGAGTGCCACAGGTACATTTTGAAAGAAAAAATAATACATCTGAAAGGGCTCAATGGTTCAGTAAGACACATTTCAGCAGAGTTGAGCGCTAACGTTTTGGTCTATCTCTAGCGGAGAGACATCCGGAAAAAGGATCATTTTAGGTCCGAACGATAACAGGATTAGGAAAAAATTATCCAATAATTTCATCCTAGATTCATTATGGATTAATCATTGCACATCCACTTTGCAGTCCAATTCAGAATTTTGGGTGACTAAAACAATGCCTTTCACAGCCATGACTATGAAAATCATTAACAAACAAAATGAAGGCCACTTTGTATAGAAATTCATTAAGAATTACGTCAAGGTCGGGAAACTCAATTTTACAGAGCCTCTATGAAAAAGTCTACTTGTCATCTTGAGGAAAAAGAATGAAATACACTCAAAAACATTTTGTTTTGAGGATTATCCACTATAAAGTACATGCTAACGCTAAATATGCGCGGCGGATAACGCGCTCGGAAAGCTGTAAATCGGTAAACGGGGAATTCGATGGGCCATTGGGGGAATTTCCCAAATTTCCCGATGGCCGCCACACCCCTGCTTTTAGATAGCCCGAACGGAAGCCTTCCAAAAGCCTTGCTCATTTGTTGCCATTCACAACTTTTGTCCCCAAACGAACCGAAGGATAGCGCTTGGTGCAAATTGGGCTTTGAGCTCCTCAAACGGCGTGGATCACATCCGCCACGCTGATTAAGTGTGTCCTTGTTCTCTTCAGAGTGGATAAGAAACGGGACAAAATCGAGAGGAAAATTCTCGACAGTCAGGAAAGAGCGTTCTGGGACGTGCACAGACCAGTGGTGAGTGCTCTTCGGGTGGCGGAGACCTCAACTGGGACATTATGCTACTATCTGAATTGTTTGCTAGAAATGGGAAATACACGGTACCTGCGTGCGGCATATGAATGGTGTAAAAGGGTATATTACCCCCCCCCCCCCCCCCTGCCCGCGCAAACATAAAATACCAAGTCGATAAGTGTCACAACAGATCAGCGTCAGCGTTGCTCTTTAAGCGCACGCTCGCTTAGCGGTAGCCTTTAACTTCCCCCCGAGGTTAAAGACCGTCCGCGGCTCCCATCCTCAAATAGCATCGGCCCCTTGCTTAATTGGCAAATAACACTTTCAATTTATGCGTCCTTGGGGCAATCCGATCAATATTCATTCCCATTTCACACCGACGTCGTCACGCGCGCAGTCGCTTCGCGCCGTTGTTCCTGAAGCGCTACTTACTCAATCGGTCCGACTTTGCACTTTTCAAGTCTGTAGCTTTGCAAGAATTGCCGCATTTCGTTGTTTAATTACCCAACGTTAGATGCGATGTCCCGGAGACGTCTCCGGATTCATGTCCCGGTAATTTGACGATCGGTCCCAGAACGTGGATGAGTTGCCTTTTTAATTGGCATCCTTGTGAGCTAGGTTTACAAAAAAAACATGGAACTAAATATTTCTGACCGGCAAATATGTTTGAATGCATTTGCAAATTCATTTGGACGTTTTTGCAACCCTTTTGTAATGACTTGTTTCTAACATTTTCGCATTTGGCCTACAAATAGGTTTGAACACATCTCTCAAGCAGATACGATGAAAACTACAAATGCTCCACAACTGAACCCGATAAGCAGAATTATTAGATGTCTTTTACGCATACATGGCAGCACTATTTAACATGCTGAAGATAAGAACTAACATTAGCTAGCATGCTATCCACAGTCGCACCTAATTTTGGGCATCTTAACACAAATTAAAACGTTCTTACAAAGAAATTTCAACTTACGGACACCGATGAGTAACATTTTACAGAAAGAACAACGAGTGTGTCACGGACAGTGACACCGTCCTTCCTCACTAGAAAATGTAATATCAACAGTGGCCAGAGGTGGTGCCAAAAACAAAGCTCAAGCCAAGCAAAGCACAAATGAACGAACCGCGAAAGGGTAAACTAAATCGCTTCCAAACATCATTATTTCGGTTGCGGCAAGGCATCAGTTGATCCGCGGACCGGTAGTTGGGAACCTCTGCTCTACGGCGAATACGTTTGAATTTATTTGTCAGTCACCGCTTTAGCAGTTCGGGACGGAATCAAAAGAAGTGCTGACAAGAGTGATGAATTCTCTTTCTTCTCCAATCTTTCTCCTAGCCTGGATGTGTGAATACAACAGAGGTCGACATTAAGAAGTCCTCCAGAATGAAAAATCCACACAAAACCCGAAAGGTGCGCCGTCGTCGGGAGATAAGGGTCCGCGCGGACGGCTTGTAGGTTGAAGCGGCGCCGATTTCTTTTTTGTTTATCTTGCCCCAGTCCGTGTACGGGCTGCAGAACGACATCCGCGCGCACAGCCCCACCCACACTCCGGCGCCGGAGGCCAAGCAGCCGACAGAAGAGGAGCTGCGGGAGCAGGTGAACCCGTATCGCGCCCGGCTCGCTGCTTAATATGCGAGTCGCGCCGGCTAACTTTCGCCCGCTTTGCTTTCAGATCACATTTTGGCAATTGCAATTGGACCGGCATCGACTGAAAATGTCCAAAGTGGCGGAGAGGTGAGCGGGGCCCATCCAGACTTGACGGTGCGCGGAAATCGATGGGAACTGAGGCGTTGCGCAACGAGGGGCCCGCCCCTCGTGACCTTGACGAGCAAAAGGGGCGCGGTCATCTGGCGCGGGAATAAACGGTCGCCTCTACCGAATGACGAGCGGTCATTTTGCGTAACCTCGTCCACGCTCGCCCAGGGTCAATCCTCATTGTGGGATTCTACCTTGGATTTCGGTGCGAAGTGACGATCCGACAGCGCGCTAACGTGACGTGGAAAGTAATGTGATGCGATCCGTTGTCCGCTTGAATTACAATTTTGAAGCGTGATTGGGTTTCCGTTATTTTGACTTCATTTTACACTCACTGGAGCGTGCGCCTGGGCGTTAATGGGGAAAAATAAAAATCACGATTATTTTGAGTGGTATTGTTGTCACGGTTAACTCATTCACGCGGCTATAATTGTAAGGGATCTATTTTAATTAGGTAGCTGGGGATCAAAAATGAATTCAAAATTCTAAAAAGTGAAATTTATAAAGAAACGACATTAATTAGCAACAAAGTATCGCTAGCTGATATGCCCCCCCCCAAAAATCTTGACTTTTACCAGTGATTCTGGACATAATACAAATGAGAAATTTAAAGGTTTGATTTATTAAAAAAATGAGTATTGTGGAAAATATTCAGATGATAATGAATACTGATTTTAAATCAGTTTTAACGTAAATTTAACATCCAGAGCTTGTGCATAACTTGCATAAATATCACATGCAATAGCAAAAACGGATTTTTACATATTTAGTCCAGGCATTCAGTCCTTAATGTCGGTATTCATTTCTTTATTTTCAGCACTTACGGTAAACCAGTGAGAAAATGGCTGACGCTGACCAGTTAGTATGTATTATAAACATTCATATTTCATGAGTTTTAATGTCAAATGCCACACAATGAAATTATTATTCTGTTCACTTCCTCGAGGAGACTTACATTCCACACAATAGAGCAAATAATAAAGTAGGCAATAATAAACAGTAATGAGGGCAGTGATAAAAGCACTGATTGTCCAGCATTCTGCCATTTGAGCAAAACACCGATTTCACAGTTTGGTTCATTTTCAAACTTTTGATTTTTAAAATGACAAATTCATCGAATTAATTTGCCTATAGCAAAGTAAAATAATTCATAAAAAATAGCAAGCATCCACAAAAAAAAAAAAACACCTGTCAAGGTTGGAAACTTTGGCACATGAACTAAAGTGCAACAAAAACCAAAAAAGGGTAACGAACATATCAATGGTAGCTGATTGTTTTTTTTTTTTTTAAATGTGTCACTTGATTAAACCGATGCTAGCTAGCTAACAGCTAGCCAACATTTGTTGATACCCGCGTTTTTCAGCGGGCCTTTTAAAGCCACACACACTCAAAGTCCCAGGTGTTTTCCAATTAACGTCTGAAGGTGCTATTGGTGATCTGACAGATCTGCCCTGCCCTGACCTGACCTGAGCTGAGCTTTTTCCAAACGCGCATTCTCTCTTCTGTTTCTCCCTCAGTTTGTTGGGCTACACGGAACAGTACATAGAATACGACCCTTTCCTTACGCCGCCGGACCCCTCCAACCCTTGGATCTCAGATGACACCACACTGTGGGAACTGGAAGCCAGGTGTGCAAACGACTTAAGTATCCGTTTGTGCTTTCACACCTATTTTAAGCCAGGAGTATCTTTCTTCAGGCTATGTCATTGCAAAAGGTAAAAAAAAAAGGTTCAACTTGACGTAAGGCAATGTTTCTCAACTATATTTTGCCAGGACCCCCCTAGAAAGGAGAAAACCTTTCGCGCCCCCCCCCAGTCGATGCACTGAATATAAATAAGATTATTATTGATGAAAAGGCGTATTATGAATATTGGGCAATGTATAGTCGAAAATTTAGGGTCATTGATTTAAAACATGCAAATGAGGCATCTTAATATTGATATGCGACGAACGTCATATTGCGATATGCATATTGTATCACTTGGTAGAGTAATTGCAATATTCTGGCCAAGCCCTCTAATTTTGTGCCCTTTATGACATTTGCATCCGCACGCACGCGTTCCCCGGCTTCAGCAAGGAGCCCGGCCAGCAGAGGGTAAAGAGGTGGGCTTTCGGCATCGACGAGGTTCTCAAAGACCCCGTGGGGAGGGAACAGTTCCTCAAGTTCCTCGAGTCTGAGTTCAGCTCGGAGAATCTCAGGTGAGTTCTTCTTAAATACGCCTAACTGGCTTTTACGAATCTAATTAGGAAGCGCGACGACGTCACCGACGGAAGCTTTTGAGCGCTTTCATCTCGAGCTTAACGCGCGGCGCCCTCACGCCGAGCTTCAAATGCCTCTCATCCTAGTACAAATGTTCAACCTTCATGGGGACAAGCCTCCAGTTGCCACAGTGGGGGTGGAAGAATGTGATTAATATGCCCGGGTACATGGAAGAGACTGTGGAGGATTTAATTCACACTTTTTCCGCCCCCGAAGAATGTGAGCGCATAGAATCGCACGCCTGGTACACGCCTACCTGCGCATCAAATCGCAGCCGTCGGTCACTCCGGAGAACAGGGAGATATCCGAAGGAAATAAATGACCGGAATTTAAACCATAAGATTTTTTTTATCCCGTTTTATTGGAATCCAAATTGAGTTCGCTATGCAGGCTTTATTGTGTAGTTTATATTCACCGTATTCGCTGCACTATATTGCATATCAGATATGAAGGCATACCTTCAATGAATGGCCAACTTTAAAATGGTTTTCATATATAGTGCGCACCGTACAATAAGGCGCATAGAATAGAAGCTGCAGTAAAGGCTGGGCTTGTGTTATGCATTCGCTAGATGATTATTTTATTTTTTCATCTCCCAAAAATGAAAACTCTGAAAATTGAAGGTTTTTTAGCTAGTTAGACACGATTTTCAATATATGTATATTTATGTATTTTCTGTTAAATAAGAGATATATAATACCACACACACGTTATTTACTGATAAGTTAATTGCTTAAACATTCAAATAAAGACAAAGACGTAAAAAAAGAAGCAGTGGAAAACAAAAATCGAAAAAGTGTCGCTGAAAAAGGCAGCTATTTTTTTTTTTTTAATAGGTACAGCAGCATCATTGGCGGCGACGACAGTACGTGCAGGTGGCTGCAAATCCTCGGCTAATTGGTTTATTCATGGCGGCATGAATACTGCACAAGTTTTAAAGATGCATGCAAGCAGCCAATTATGAATAAGGCCACCGGGCTTTTGCATGTACATCCATTCAAAACCCACACGGGCGGGCGCCTGCTTCCTCTTATGGAGCCTGTTGTGTACCCTTCAAACTATTAGTCCTCATTATTTTCCTCGATTCAAAACTCATTTTTTGACTCGTTCAGAAACATAAAAATCGCACAAAAGGTTCGAAGTAATGCGTGGAAAATACATTTTTTTCTTTTTGGCTTTCACTCCTGAGTGACAATTTGAGCTCAAATGAAACTAAAACGTGGCAGCAAACTTACCTGGCTTCAAAACGAGCAGTTGCTTGAAAGAATTTTCCAAAAAAAACTGTTGTTTATCGCCACGCTCAGCTGACGCGTACTGTTAAAAACAAACAAAAAAAGAATTATACATTGTGTACTGTATTTAAAAGTCCAATAGCTTAATGCTAACATGCAATGCACAAAACCGTGTTATAATCTACTTGACTTTTGACCTTCCTTTGTTTTTTGATCACAACTCAGCTTGTGAACGTCACATGATCAACAGGTGAGTCGTGATTGGTTGCTAACCCAGCTTTGCACACAGGTGATGTCATTTTTAATCGACGGCATGTGGAAAATACATTTTTAAAAAGGTATTAATTGTACAATCAAATTTTTTTGCGGACCATGTCAAAACATAATCCTAATTTCGGCGATGGGACCGCCAAAACCTTATTAGCGGGCCGCAAATGGCCCCGGGGCCATAGTTTGGACACCTCAAATGACTCGTGGAATATCTTTTTCTGCGCACCATTTTCAAAGGTTCTGGCTAGCCGTCCAGGAACTAAAGAAACGTCCCATCAGAGAGGTCCCAAGTCGGGTTCAGGAGATCTGGCAGGAGTTTTTGGCCCCGGGCGCACCTAGCGCCATCAACGTGGACTCCAAGAGCTACGACAAAACCACTCAGAATGTCAAAGACCCGGGACGCTACGCCTTCGAAGACGCACAGGTACGCCGCAGCGCTGCGGAGACGTCGGCGCCATGTCTTCATTGGCGCCATGTCTTCATTGGCGCCATGTCTTCATTGGCGCCATGTCTTCATTGGCGCCGGCTCGGCTGTCTTTGCGATGCTATTCGGCGTAGATGGCATGTGACACCCGCGTCGGATGTTTTTATGCATTAGTGTCATGCGTTGCAGGAACACATCTACAAGCTGATGAAGAGCGATTCCTACAGCCGCTTCATTCGCTCCAGTGCCTACCAGGAGTTATTGCAGGCCAAGAAGAAGGTAACGCAATTCCGATTTGGAAACCTCTAAATAGGGACGGACTGATTAATGAAGTTGAAGGGGAAAAAAAAAGGGCAAAATTTAGACCGGATTTTTCTCCCGTTTAATACATTAAATCCATTTAATATCGTACTTTCAAAATTTTTCAATATGCTTGTTTTGAATCGGATATGTTTGAGAGAGACTCGAAAACATGCAAGATTGTGGCCCTCGAGGACAGGCGTTTGAGACAAGCTTAACGAACAAGCTTTGCAGGGAGCTGAAATTTCACCCATGTGGTGACAACAAGTCAAACTTCAAAATATTTTTACTTAAATACTAGAGTAATTGAGTACTTTAGCTAATGACGTATTAGAGTGATTAAGTTAAACAACAAAGTGCTTGGTTAAGTTACTTATGTACTCAGGAGTAAAGTCATCAATTACTTAAGGTAATTAAGTACTAAAGTAGTTACTTACTTTAACCCTTTACTGGGCACAGCAGCCACGTTCGGACGTTTGTCTAAAGAGGCAAAATGGCCGAAAATGGCAATGAATTGCTTTGAATTCCAACGTACCCATAAATTTATCTAAAATGCTAAAAATTCTTGCCTGTTCAGGACTTAATAATAGAAAAACCTGTGCCTAATAAAGGACATTTTTACCTGATGAGACAAAAAAAAACAATAATAAAATTATAAATATGTATTAGTTGTGCATAAAATATATTTTTTTTAACTATTTAGAAGCATTCTTTTCTTTCAGTAGATTTGGTTTCAGGGCTAATAAATCTACTCAGAAACGGCATGTTTAGATATTTTAATGTGAATAATATGATAGGTGGGACGTAAAATGTCCTTCAATAGCGGAATAAATTATAAACTTTTTTTTTAAATCAAGCAATCGAAATGGCCTCACCCAAACGTATACGTACAAACAATAATGCTAAAATTGCCACACTTACACGCCATACCTCATTTTAATCACGTAAGGATCCAAACATTAATATTACAAAAGACATGCGAACGATGCTTTGCAAAGCAAGGACACAGGACGAGAGTGCTAACAGGCTAAGATGAATTATTAAGCGTCCTGCTTGGTGGCAGGGGATGAAAAATGTGACTTACCTTGGGCTAATTACGCCAAAGGTCTTCTTGAGCTTGATGGAAGATTCTGTCCGTGATGCAGCTGCTAATTTGTTCACCTTTCAGATGCACCTGCTAGCGCCAGTTCTGCTAGCAGCTAGCTTCTTCTTCATCCTGTTGGATTGGTGCTAATGCTAGTTTAAGCCTTAGGACAGACGTTGTTTTTTTTAAACTTTTCTTTTCATCGAAAGATATATTTCTCTAGGCCCAGTGGCTTCCGGAGCTAGTATAAATGTATTTATGTGTGAAGGAGCTAATAAAAAATAACGTTAATAGCTCACGCCTTCCCTGCATCTGCTAGCTCCAATGCTGCTAGCTTAAACCCAATTCATTTGGATTGATGGTAATGCGAGGGCTAGCTTGAAGCATACGACAGTTGATTTCACTTTTTTCTCTTCATTATTAACAAACAAAAGTATCTTGCGATGTCCGATGTCTTGTTGTGCTTGTATAGCTTTATTTTAGGTGGTGAAAATGTAGTTGAATTGTTCACGGATTTATTTAACGTCACCTGCTAACGTCCTCTTAATTCTGTTGGACAGATGCTAATGCTAGCTTGAGCCTTATGACAGCTGGTTTTAATTAGTTCGTTTAAATATTAAAAAAAATCAGATGTTTGTGTGAAAAAATGATCTTTTGGGGGAGAAAAAATAACATCGTTGAGCATAAACGTCATCTTATAAAAAAATTAACAGAAATTTGTATATATCCAAAATAGTTCTCATAATGGAATTTCCCATAATGCAATTTCCACCCTGATAAAACAAAAACAAAAACGACTTATTTAGTCTTTTTCAGCAATAAATCACAGAAAGACATCTTTGGTTTGTCACTCGACTGCCAATAAGCAGCATTTGGTCACGCTTGGCTTTCCCAAAGAAAACCCGAGCTGGTTCCAGTTTCTCCGCGGAATCCTCTCAAGTGCTCCGATCCCCTTCCACTCGGTATCAAGAATAAACCTCCGGCAGGTTCATGAGGAGTTCATTATGAGCGACGAGAAGTTGACAGCCACTGCGTGTGCAAAAAAAATCCCCCAAAAAAAGAGAGATCTGTTCAGCATTCAACAATGGCAGACGATTCCGAGTCGCGGAAAGGTGTAAAGAGCCGGTCAAAACCAAGGACGCGGCAGACGAGAGAGGCGCCCACGCGCCACTCGGGAAGAAGGCGCTTATTAATGTTCAGGTGGGGGGGATGACGGGGCGCCCGTCTGGCATGTAGGCCACAATGAAGAATGCTGTTAAATCGGGAGGCTGCCGTCACCAGATGAATCAGGAGAGGCTTCCGATAGCTCTCAACAGAAGTCACACCGTCCTTCCTCACTACAAAATGCAAGATGTAATATCAACAGCGGCCAGAGGCGGCGCCAAAGACAACGCTCAACCCAAACGAAGCACAATGAACTGTTAAAAGTATAAACTAAATCGGTTCCTAAACGCCATTATTTCGGGTGCGGTTCCCATGCGGACCGGTACCAGGCCGCGAAACGGTGCTAGGGGACCTCTGTGCTAAAGTAATTCATTACTTCAGGTAATTAAATACAAAGGTAATCCTTTAATTAACTCAATAAATCAATTACTTGGCTTGATGAAGCATTCAAGTGATGGGTTCGCTTGCTGCGGTATTTTGTGCAATCCTTTGATCTTGACATCAAAGTCATTTCACACCAGTGCATTGAAAGAAGACAGCAGGGAGCTGAAATTTCACCCAGATGGTTAAAAACATGTCAAAGTTCAGAGAAAATGACCCAAAAATGGTCAAAATACTGCACATGGGTTAAATGAGTCCTTTTCTTTTGAGCACAAATTTCATTTAGCATATTTTATACTGTAAAACATAGTATTTTAATCAAGTAGCAGTATTTAAATGTATAATAATGTTCAAATAATTAAGTGAAGTGTTGAGATGTGACATTCTCCAGTCAATTTTGAATTTGTTCATTTGGAAAGGAGAAGAGATATTTGTCCATGTTCATGATCTGCTAACATGACTTCATTCATGCGTCTTTTTTCCTTACAGAAGAGCAAGAACCTTTTTTGAAAGCAGTTCTTTCCAGGTAAGACTAAAACACGTGCGGAAAACGATCAGGGACAGTTGGGGGCGCATTGGCAGGATTCTCACTTCAAAACTAGAGTTCTAACTTTACGCTCAGAATTTTTAAGTGATTCTTTCACATACCACTAGAGGGTGCCAACGTGCCACATTTTGAGGACTATTCCTGTACCGCATTTTTTATTCCACATCTCACTTTTTTTTTTCTTTTTCCTTTCCGCCAGGATCCCAGCGACGGACCAGTCGTGTGCCATCATGCTTAGTTAAAAAAGAAAAGGAAAAAAAATATCAATGCCATCTCTTTCTCTCTCTCTGGGACATGGAGAGCAGCCATGTCATCTCTCCCATCATCATGGTCGTCAACGAGCCAACCGGGCCCGATCCGTTCATCGGAATCTCTCTCCGCCGGGCTCTCCTCTTCTTTCAAAACTCACATTAGAGAAGAAAAAAAAAAACTTGTGAGGACGCTGACAAACTTGGTGAGATTCCAAAAAAAAAAAAAAGAAAATCGGGTGCTTTCCATCCTGGGTGGCGGATGGGAGGCGGTCTTTCACTTCCGGTAAAAACAAAATGATGTCAGAGAGAGAGAGGCAAAAGAGAAAATCAAGTCAATTAAAACACACACATAGAAATTTAAAAAAATAAAATAAAAAATGCTAGCCAGTTTCATTGCTTTACACGACCAGGAAGTCCCAGACTTCCATTTGTCACACTACTTGTGCAGAATGAATATACGGTACATATATATAGCTATATATACACACACACCTATATTACTATGATAGTTTATCGTGCATTTATTTATTTTTGCTTTGCATTAATTTATTGCACCGCAACATTTGGTTTCCACTGCACTTGTAAGTCACATCGATCCAAAACTAGAGAATACTTACTGTCGGCTGTCTTATGTCAAACATGAATGTTTTTCCTTTATCTCTCTGCGTTTATTTTTATACCATATTTAAAGACACTTTTACTTACTTGTATGATTAAAGTCGAACCTCTGTGTGTTGTTGTGGCTCGTCTGTGGGGAATTCTCGGGCCTGCAGGATGGGCTTTTGACCACAAGAGGGCGGTATCTTATTTGTCAAAGAAACCGACCATACGTAATGGAGGATGGGAAGAAGAGGGCAAGCCGGAGCTTTTTTTTTTTATTCATCTTTTGACAACCATTTTTTACTTTCTCCACACTTTTTTATATTAATTGGGTTAGGGTTTCCGGTTTCAGAGTGGGTTGCCCCCCCATTTAATTTATTCAATCCTCAAGACATATTTTTACATTCAATCACAAGTGCTTTTGCGCTTTTTTAATCCCAAGGACGCAATTTTACGTTTTTAAGAGTCCAGACATTGCAGGAATGTGTTTATATATATATTTTTTTAATATTTTTAAGTATTAGGCCATTCTTATAACTTCATAATGTTTATTTAAAGGGTTTAGGAACATTTTGCGGGGGCTATTTATATGTAAAAGGCGTCTCTACTAAACAAAGATTCATGTTACGAAATTATTCACGGAACAAATTGATTAGTAGAAGTACCCCATAGAAGAAACATAAGTTTAGTTTATCCCAGCCATAAACGAAGGAACACTGTTGTAGCGCCTCACATTTAATGCTGTGGCGCCAACAGTTTACTTTTCAAATCAAGAGCAAATTAACTGGAACATGAAGAAACGCACTGCTAAATTGTTTTTTTTTCCCCATCCAATCAAAAATGCTTTAGTCTTGAAGAAAATATATTGTAATGATAACTTTTTTTTTTTTTAATTGCGGACAAGCACCGACAATCGCACAACCCCAAATAAACGAAATGAGTGAAGGCTCCTTGAATGTCGCAATGAGCAGGGCCAATAGGAAAAAAGCCTCCCATTCTTCAGGAGGGAAGGGGCTGGTGCTGATTCAAAGTAAGTCCAAAGGCTTTACAGTCAGAGGAACACTCTCACGGAGTCTCGCAACACACCAACACACGCAAAACACACGCGCGCACAACCAGAGCCCGGAGATGCTTTGACGACTCGCCCCAACCTTCAACATCGCCACACAGAGCCGAGAGACCGTCACGATATGAAGCTCCGCTCATTCTTTTCAAGATTCTGAAAGAAACAAAAAAGGAAGAAAAACAAAAAGCCTTGGGGATATTTACAGACTTTGTTGTCATGGAAACGGGAGCCCAGCAGCGGACGCAAGGACCGCCGAAGGTGGAATGACCATCCCCGACCGCATCCTCGACACGTTACAGTCACGCTGAGAGGTATCGCTGGCTTTACGCACGCTTTGGCACTTGAACGCATCGTAACCGCTTCTTTTCGGGACAATAAACGGGTGGACATCGGGGGTGTCTAAACTTTTTGCTGAGGGACGCATGCAAAACAAACAAAAAGAAAAATCCAATTTGGAGAAAAAACATTGCATCACCAATGACAGCGTCCGTCCCCAAAAAAATCTTAAATAAAAACAACCACTGTGGCACAGTGTCAAAATGCGCCAAGTAATTTGCTCTTAATTTGAAAAGGAAAATGTGAAATGTGAAACAAGATAAAGACCCGCTTCAAAATGGCATCGCATATAAAACAACAAAAGGCATGAAATGTTTTGTAAAGGAGTCACTATAAGCAATAAACTGCTTCATGTTCCAGTTATTTTGCTCTTAATTTGAAAAGTACTGTTTCCAGCCATAACATTAAAAAGCATCGAATTGGATGCCCTAATGCCTGCAGAAACAATGTTAAAATTTCACCTAAACCCTAAAACTTCTGGGTTAAAAATAAAGCCCAAACCCAAATAGTTGGGAATTTTGAGCCAACCTTTTCACTTTGTAAAGACATTTTGTGGAACTACAATACGTGATTAAAATACATCCAACCTGTCAGGCACCCCACTTTTGCACACCACTTCATTTCCGCCTAAAAACCCCACCATAAAATTACGAAATTGAAATTCAGGTCCAACCATATCTAAAAAAATCCGAAACTGAAATTCGGGGCGGCTTCCAGCGAGCAGGACGTGACTTCTTATTCCAAAGCAGCGTGTAATCGGAGCATCTGCGCTTATTGAGTAAGTGGACGCGGGCCGCGCGACTCCCACCCCGGGGGCCCACCCAGAGTCCTGAACTTGAAGGTTCCGTCAGGAACTCTGGGTAAAAATGCCCTGCTGCAAAATGACTGTAATTAGTAGGCGCACATTTCTGGGAATTAGCGTTGTGAGTTGGTGATGACAGTGGGATTAAAGAGCATTGATGGAAAAACACACACATACAATCCATAGGTTCTTCTCACACAGTTTTTTTGTTTTTTTTTCCTATCTGCATGTTATGCGTGAGAGCAACGCTTTGAGAGTTTCGCCTTCTGATCCGCCTAACCACTGCGGTGCCCGCACCACCTTGTACAGTCCAAGAGGATTTAGCTAGCGCGCAGACACATTACACTACTTGAGTGAGCCGCAAGTCCTTTTAGCAAATCGAAACTGCATTTTGATGGCAGCTTCCACACGTGAGGAACAGGCTACCAAAAAGCTCACATTTTGAAAAATTCAGGTCCTGTAAGCTAGTTTTGATTATCCACGTCAAATTTGGTGGGCGGGTCTATCATGGCTAACCCTACAAAAAAGCCTCAAGAACCCATAACTGAATATACACGGGAAGCGTGCTTTTTTGTGTTAAAGTTGGCGTTTTGCCATTTCCTGGCATCCCTGAAAAAATGGTCTGTTTGCTAACAAATTTGAAGGACTTATCCAATTTTTTCATGGATGCTAGTTTTAATTAGCAACGTCAAATTTGGTGGGAAGGTGTATCAGGGGTAGCCCTAGAAAAAAGCCTTAGGGACCCTTAACTGAAAATACACGTAAACAGTGCTATTTTAGTTTAAAGCAGGCATTTTTGGGTAATTTTGAAAATCGACTGTTTGCTGCTAAATTTGAAGGACCAATCCAAGACACAAGGAAATTGTTGTCATGATATTTGTTTTACGCCCCAATTTGGCTTTGTCACAGCCGTGTAATCTTTTAAAAATGCGGGGCACGCCCTGAATCGGTAACCCTCCAATCGCAGGGCACACACGAATAACCGAAAGAAATCCACGCAGGCACGGGGAAAACACGCAAATCTCCCAGAGGACGGCCTAAACTGGCCAAACTTTTTTTTTTTTGGTCATCGCATTTATTTTCGTCAACGAATTGGCAATTTGACAGCCTCGTAACCTTTTGGAAATGCCGAAGCCGGTTTCACTTAGCAACATAAAATTTGATAGGTCCATCATGGGTAGAGCTATAAAAAAGTCTTGAGGACCTCAAACTTAAAATACACACAAAAAAAATTGGTCCGACTGCTACCAAATTTGAAGCAACCTATTCAAGACATGTGCAAAGTATAATTCATGCGTTTTTCCACGGTGCCCAATTAATGTCCCGATTTGGCTACTTCACAGCAGTTTTCAAAGACGGATTGTCCAAAAACGTCCAAATGAAGCAAGTAGACCTCCATGAACTATCCTGATCAACGAAACGACATTAAACGGGATCAAAGTGGCGACTATTTCCGTCTGCGGCTTTTGGACAAAGGCCAAAACAAAGCGCGTGAAACGGCGTCACGGCCCGTCCTAATTGAACACCCCGAACCGAGGCGTCTCTCTAATCGCCCGTCGTCGACTTGTAAAGCGTTCCATTTGGCCGCCGAGGCGTTTCCTTGCGCTCCAGTCTCGGTACTTTACAGGGAAAAGCTCAATATCTGCGAGTCATTATCAAGATGGATTGCGGTGACAAACGGGCTGCCCAAAACGCCCGCGGCAACCTCCCGGCTACGCTAACGTTTGACACATTGACACGGCCGAGCGGACCCCGCCTCCCTCCTCCTCCTCGGAAAAAAACAAAAACATCCATCCATCCATCCCCGCCGCTAATGGGCCGACGGCCCGGCGAGATTTGGGAAAATCCGCCGTCCGGCGAGCGTAGATAATGACACGCTTCCTTTACGTTGAAATCAAAGGAGGCGGTTCCGTTTGGAAGTGCGAGTTGGACGCGGCTCTCCTATAATTAAAGGCGCTTGGCGGCGCGCGTTGCGATAATTGAGACGCGGGGTTCCGTTTGTTTTAGCTCCGCTTCGCAGACGGCGAGGTCGCGTACCGCGGCGTCTCGGAAAAGATCTGGCCTCCGGCCGTCAGCCGCGCTATCTAAAGTGGCGTTGTGGAAAATAAAATGGCGGTTCTGCGTCTGCTAGTTGTAATTTCATTAGAGGCCAGGATTTTGGAAGCAAGGTCCGCCACACTTCAGCGAAGCACGTCCCCCAAAGTATTTGCGGTTGCGCTGCAGTCGCAGAGATGTTTACGTGGGCGATATTAGTCTCCGGCAGACGCAGAGGTCCGCTTGGCTTGGCTTTTTTTCCACCGCAGTCTCCTTCCGCCGGCGGGACCCTGGAATGATTAGTGCAAGCGTCAGACGGAGTGACAGAGCGGGGAATGTCGGGAGGAGGGAAAGTTGTGGGGAGAGACCCCAAACCTCAACATCTCCCCGTCCCCCTTCCCACTGTCTCCTTACCCGGACCGCTAAGCGCCCCACCTTAGAGGTCCCCCTCCCTCTCCAAAGCCTCAAAGCCCTCAACCCGAGCCTGGGGTTGTCCGACCGCAGGATTGATGAGGGGAGCTTGTCAGGACTGGCACTATCGGGCCCGGTTTTTAGGAGTGGAGACAGGAAGCTCGGCTGTCGACTCTTGGGACCATCCGTCACGTCTTGCGTACGCGACCGGGCCCATCGAGGCTTTGGGGGGGATTTGAGTCACCGGGGTTGAGGGGAGGGGAGCACGACGGTTCAGTGGCTAGCGGGGGAATCTTCTAGATTCCCGGAGTACTTCTTGTGCCGGTCTCGCTGGTATTTCGGGCGAACCGAAAGGGCAGAAGAAGTCATCGCGAAACCAAACCGGGATTCGATCGGTCGCTGGGTCTCAGGGACCGGTCTCAAGAGCAGATTTTTAAGGCTTACGGGGTTTTTTACTCGGTCTCGTCTCTGACGGAGAAAACCGCTACCGCTGTGATCAGTGAGCGATGTATACCATTTCAAACACAAGAGAAAAGAACCTTGTTTGATTTCAAGGTCTTGTCGCGACAGTTCAAAGTTTTTATTCTCGTTTCGGTCCCGATACGGTCTAATCTTGATGATGTCTTGGTCTCGATTACTGTAGTCTTGACTCCGGTATGGGCCTAACAAGACCGACATGTTGCAGGGGCACAGTCGGGAACAGGTGATAGATTTTGCCGGTCCGTCCGTTAGTATTTGGCTGCGGCCGGCCCACCGTTGCGTCAAGTTTGGTGCGTCGTTATTTTGAGCATTGCAGGGTCACTTGTCGTCGGCCCATCACTGTCATTTATGCGTGCTTCTGTCGTCGTCTAGTTTCAGATCGTCCTATAAAATACATGGTGAGTGACTCATGTATTTATCAAAGATTTGTATAGTACTTAAGCTAGATTTTTTTATTACAGTAATCCGGTATCTGGCTTTACGCACTTTCACTATTTTCAATATTCTACTAAAAATGTTTCCAGTGACAGAGCAAAACAAAGTTTTGCGTCATTTGCCGGAAAACCGGGCGTCGGTTGGCGCGGCCGCGAACGCCCCTCACTGGGTATCGTGTATCCATAAACTGAAAACACATCTTTGAAATTATTGTCTCGATTAAATTATGACTTGTGTACAACAAGAGCAAAACAATAGCTAGAACGATCCACTTGTTCCAAACGTCGTAAATAAAAACGAAGCTTATAAGAATCCGATCGGCGTGGAAGCGGGACGCACAATCGCCAATGAAGTGCGAGTGTCGGCGGGAAGAGCTCGCTGCCATGACATCGGGATCACAAAAGTAGGAGTCAAAACCCCAAAGCGGATTACCATCAAGTAATTTGTTCCAGGGCGGGGTGAGTCGCAGGTCGCAGAGCCCAAAACGGAGAAGCGTACGATAGCCTTGAGGAGCTTTGGTTCTTTGTCGGTCCTTTTCAGGAACATCTGCTGGAAAGATGCTTGAGTGATGGTCAAAAATGTGCTGGCGCTCAACGCCGACGGCACGCACGCTGATCAATTCTCTCTTCATGACGCGAGGACGATGAAGAAGACGATCGAAAAGACGGCGGGTCATTCTCGGTGCAGCTTTGAAACAACGGTCCGTATATCAGCAGAAAGAGTAAAACCAGGACCGGGCACCGGGAGGATTCGGGTCTCACCTCACCCCTAATGAATTTGGGTCTACCCAAACGCCGTTTACATACTTGCGGCAAAGTTCATGACTAAAGTAAACAAAGGCTCAATTATGGACTAATAAAATCAACTTCCTCTTCTCGTTACGCGTGCGTAAAGTGCATCGTTTGATTGGAGGGCCTTGTTTATTTCGGGGAGGCCTGCGTAACAGAGAAAGAGCAAATACGGGGAGGCCCAACTACGTCGCCCCGCCCCGAATAGCAAACAACCGCAAATATACCGCACGATGCATTCGGGATCGGATTTAAACGTCTTCTGATGACATCATCGAGGGGGGAACGTGCAGGATAAAAAGGGCTGGGCTGAAACTCAAACCCTGGGCTTCACCACGTGATTTTCTGGACTCTAAAGAGGCAGGTAGGTTTCAATGACTTGGTTCCAGTAAAGAGCAGGCCACAAAAATGTGTCGTCAACAAGACCACAACACAAAGGCGCTTGGCACGGCGGTTCGATACGATTGGGAAAATTCCCCGATGGCGCGATAGCAGATGTCTTGCGTGTTTTGTTCCCATCGCGCGCTCATTTGTCTCCGTCTGCTTTCAGAATGCTGTGGAGAATCGCCATCGCGGTCCTACTGGCCGGAGCGCTGTGCATCACGGCGGAAAGCAAAAAAAGCCGCCCCCAGGGCCACATCCCGTCCCCGTACAAGACCAAAGGGAACCTGTCCTCGGAGCGCCACCAGCGGCTGCTCCAAGCCAAACCCGAGGTGCTCTCCTCCAGCCGCGAGGCCCTGGTGGTGACAGAGCGCCGCTACCTGCGACGGGACTGGTGCAAGACCCAGCCCCTGCGCCAGACCGTCAGCGAGGACGGCTGCCGCAGCCGCACGGTGGTCAACCGCTTCTGCTACGGCCAGTGCAACTCCTTCTACATCCCCCGCCACATGGGGCCCAGCGGCTCGGGACACGGCCACAATCGGGGGCAAGGACGCAAAGGCCACAATAAGGCCCAGGAGCCCTTTCAGTCCTGCTCCTTCTGCAGGCCGCACCGCGTCACGCAGCTGACGGTGCAGCTGGACTGCCCCGACCTGCAGCCGCCTTTCCGCCACCGCAAGGTGCAGCGGGTCAAACAGTGTCGCTGCATGTCCGTGGACGTGAGCGGACACGGGAAACTGTGAGGACCGGGGCCAAACTCGCAAACCCAAAAAAAGAGCTTGGAACTTAGGCAAACACGGAAGGAGAACATGTTAAGGGAGCGGTCCGCGTCCATCCGGACTGGACCTTTTCCTTCGCTGCCAGGGGAAGGAGTCCATCATCCAGATAATATCCTGGACCCAAACTGTGAAACGGTTTTTACCTGTCCGAGATGTCGAGGCGAAACGCTTTTCTGAATGCTACTCTTTCGCCGGGCCGGTGTCTTTTGGGGCTCGATAGTTTTATTTAATTGTCCTCCATCTTACCCTAAAAGACCGACCGGCAATTTAGCGGGAGAGCCCGTTTACAACACAGATGCCGGCGGACATTTTGACTTAAATCTGTTCCGTGTTATAAGTCAGTGGTTCTCAACGTTTTTATTTTGATAATGTACCCCCGAGTGAAAAATTTTCACCCAAGTAAGCCCTAACCACGCAAAGCATTTTGGGATGGAGTAGTGCGCCATTTGTGTCTGACTTTGGAACAACATTTGTCGAGGTATTTCCCTTTATTTTCAAACTAAAATTGAACAAAGGCATGCAATGCTTTGCAAAGGAGTCAGGCTTTAGCGATTCGTTGGTTCACCTTCCGGATAATTTGCTCTTAATTTGAAAACTATATTGTTCCCGTCGATGCGATAAAAAGCATTCAAAATAAATTTGCTGATACCTGCAGAAAATCCCGGTAAATTCTCACATAATGTCCATTTGAGAACCAGTGTTTTAATCGGTTGTCAAGAGGCGACAATAAATACTTTTGCCTGTTTTGACAAACAAGTACACAACAAAAACAATAATAATGGGGAAAAAAAACAATAATACACAACATATTCTCACAATAATTTAGTAGGAAATCATACAAAAGCTGGTGACAAAAACGAAGATTTTTCAATTTGTTTTTGCCAGTTGCTCAAGTTGGAAGCGTTATGTTAAAAATACTCAAATATACATTTTGCATTGGCAAAAGTGCATTTGTTTTTGTACGAAATCCTACAAAATTCTCGTGAGAAAAGGCTGCACTGCTGCATGTGTAATTAAAGTGCAATGCAATATATCGTACAATATCAACATGTTATGTATGTGTGCATATGTGAAAAAGTATATTAAATCTATTTCATGTAAATTTTGGTTGATTTCATTTTGTTTCGCGCGACAAAAAAAACCCCCACCAAAAATGTAAAATAAATGTATTTTATTCAATAAATATATATTTATATATCTTTTTCCCGGCCAAAAGTTATTCGATCCAAAACACATCAGGTGGTCCTCTTGCTCTGTTAGCATTTGGTGAATAAACGGACAAAAAAAAAAAAAGCTGCGTATGCATTAAAATTGAGCGATATTAGCTTGATGACATCATATCAACGGCGCCCCAGCAAATGAGGAGCTCAACATATGGCTACCAGAACGTGGAGATAAAAGTCACGTTTGAGCCACTTTTCCTCGCAATAGAAATATTGAATTACATATGATATGTCTCTAAAATCCATGTTGTCCAGCACTCATTTGTCAACGCTTGTGTGTGATAAGGCACTGTGTCACCGTGATCTACGTTTGCTTGTAAAGTCAGTTGAGATATTGCTCTAAAAAAAAAAAAAAAAAAAAAGTTCCACATATGGCTTTTAAAATCCAACGCATGGATAGAGTGTTGCTCCGAATTTGCAGTGAGCATTTTCTGGCATGGACGCCCTAATCCCCAAGGCTTGAGAGTTTGTCTTTTTGCAAGCAATAATTCAATAAGCGCTGCCAGAAACGGGCTGAGCGTTCCACTCTCGATTCGCTTAAAACGAGCCAACTGGTGATAAACAACGGTATTAAGTTGATTTCTAAAAAAAGAATATGGCGGAGTAAAAAAAAAGAAAAAAAAAAAGATATTGTCAGGTCTGATTGTACTTGCGCAGTAGCCTGGGTGATTACCGTTGTCTGCTTTACATCTTCTGGCCCAGCTTGGCTTTCTGGGGAAGAGAAACGGGGATATTTATTTCATTTTGACTGCCAGACAAAAAGCAGATTAGACGAGAAGAACTGGGGAAAAAAAAAAAAAGATGACGTACCATTCCGGTTGCATGTTTGGGTTTGACGTTATAGGATGCTTTCTCCTTGGCCTGTCTGAAACATTCCTCCGCCATCTTTAGTCTAAAATGCAGGAGACAAACACAAACTCCTCAGAAACTAAAAGAATTTGGAATTGTAAATGAATGTAGTATGATGTTTATGATGTACAGCCAGTGCGAGGTAAATACACACCAACCTCATCCAAGTCTTTTAGTTTGGTTCCAGAGGTGAGGAGATATTATGAATTATATAAACGTGTTTGTTTATTTCTTTATGTATTTATTTATATATTTATTAAATTGAAATAGGAATATGTATAATTTCATAATTATGACTTTTGAAGACTTTTGTTTTATGGGAGTCCAGGCTAAGCCAATCATCGGCATGGAAAGGCTTGCAAATGTCATGAGTTGGCCGCTTGCGCCACATGGTGGTTTTGGGGTGTCAAAAATTTCTCTTGCACCCCTCGTTGGCAAGTTGCCGTTCAAAGGATTAATGGAAAAATCAAGGGAAATGCATGATAAAACATCGGGTTTTCAACATGTTCAAAATTGAACTTATTTCCAATTTTGCATGGCAGTAAATGAGCCCGACATGGGCTAAATTTGACACCTTTAGGGTGTACCTCGCAACCTCCTGTTTTCAAGCATTTAGAAGGGACGGTAGCATGGGATATTGAAAGCAGTCATGTTTTGACAATATGTAATAATTTAGCATCTTAGCATTTTTTTTCCATGCTTTTCCTTTGACATCACACATCAAAAACATCAAAATGCCAAAGTCGGATCAAAATTTCCCCCAGGGGTTAATGTCAGTAAAACTCATATTCAATAATAAATTAAATCTCTAATGTGCCAAATGTAATTTATACGCTTATATTCAATTGTGGAAAAGTGTCAAAATATAAGTATCTAGGCCCTTTAACAAAGGCAAAACAATAAGCAACGATAAATCGAGTCGAACTGCGTGCGTTTGCGCCGCAAGCCACGGCGAGAGATTACAATCGTTAATTGTGCGACCACCAACACACAGCGAAAGCCGCATGATAGCTTGGGGCGAAAGGTCAAAGAGTTCAAGCTCCCAAATTTGTTTGCATTCTTTCCTACTGTTCGAGTCGAGATATTACCCCGGTCGCTCCGACCAGTATCACTCGGTGATCTTCCCGTGGCATAATGGAACAATTTGCTTTCTGATGACATGCATCGTTATCAGTGTAGCCATCATACCGGTGGAGGCTGCGTGTGTTCTTTTCATTACAAGGCCGAGGAGCAACATTTGGGTCGTTTCGTGTCTTTTTCCATGAATCGGAATGACTACGATAGGATCGACAGAGTGCACGAGATGCACTTGAACTTGCTCGAGTTGCTAACAGCCGTTGAAATAATGACACTTACAAACGACGACCGTGAGAAAGACGGCAAAATGCGCATTCCCATTCCAGACGTGGAACAGTTTTTGTCCACTTAAATATGTTGGCATTCACCAAGAATTCATTCCAAATCACATCGAAAACTTTTTTCCCCTATGCTCTCCAGATGGAAATAGCAAACATGTTCTTAGCTGTTAGCTTGAATCAGTGATTGAGCTAGCAAGTGAACTGGAAAACATGATAGGCTAGTTAGCTACATTTGACCATGCTTGCATGCGATTTTGTCTCTTTCTATTTAGTTAGCTAGCAATTTATTGTTACGGTAATTACGTTTCCCTTCTACCTATGTAGGAATTAAAAATATGTGGCTATAAGAAGTAGCTATCTAATATACATATATTTGCGAGCTAGCTAGAAAATACAAGATTGGCCAACAGCTACATTTGATTAAGCTCACATTCGTTGACTTGGCTTTTTCTGGCTATTTATGTAAGCTAGCAAATTTCTGTTATGTAAACATAGTTTCCCAATTCACATCAACTTCTGCTAACTAAAAAAAACTAACTAACTAACGAAGGTGTAATTGCCTTTTAGCTGGCAAATTGTACAACCAAGGATGCTACATTTGGCTAATCTCATAAATGTTGACATGGCTCTACCTGGCTCTTTATGTAGCTACTCCGTCTACCTATGCTAACTAGAATCTACGTGTATATTTAAAAAGTATGTCACTAGCTATCTAGTACGTATTTGACATTTAGCTAGCTAACTGGAGAAAAATAAAATAGGCTAACTAGCCATATTTGACTGCTCAAATATGCTGACTTGATTCTATCTGGCTGTTTATGTAGGTAGCGCATTGCTGTCATGACAATTAAATTTCACCATCTACCTATGCTAATTGCTCTAGCTAATTGGAAAACCTAAGACAGGTTAACATCTACATTTGACGAGGGTTACATATGCTGACTGGGGAGATTTATGTAGTTAGCAAATTCATCTACATATTCTAGCTAACCTGGAGTCTGTAACTCACCGTTCCTTTAGCATCAGCTTATTCTGCTTCTTCCATTGTTCTTTAAAATCCGTGGAAAACTCGTGCCAAATGCCGAAAACAGTGTTGGGTGACGCCTCCTTTTCTCCCGGTTTGGGTTTGACCGAGAAGGATGTGCTCAGTTCCGAGAAACTGAAAGAAAAGCGGAACAAAAAGAAAAACAAAACATGAGCATGCAGACAAATCTATGACGGCATGAGATACAACAACAACAACTCAGATATTGCAAAAATGTGGCGGCTCCGAGCAAATGTGTGGAATACAGAACACTTGTCTTGGAAATTGATTATTTTTACAAGCAAATCGGTGAATTCAAGGAGACAAATTTGTGCATGGATGGATGGATGGATGGATGGATGGAGGCCACTGTAGTTGTTTTTTTAAGAAAACTATACAGAAAGATGGATCCAGTATGCGGACACCATGACTTAGTTTCAAGCAAGTCCCAGGTCACTCGATCGTCCCTCAAGCATCTCCAGTCGGTCCAAAAGGGAGCACCCAAGTCCAACTGAGTTGAGATGATATACGCAACTGCCCAATTTGCACCAAGGTCTTCTTCAGGAGACAAAGAGACACCCGGAAAGCTTGTCGGCCACGCGTTGAGGCGTCAGACGATCCATCGAAAGGGCCGGTGCCGGCAGATGACGCGCGCTCGAGTGTTGAACGATGGGGCCCTTCGCAGTGGATCAATACAGCGGACAGGTTGGGCTCTCTTTGTTTGGAGTGCGCTGTAGGAACACATTCCTCGCCAGCCGTAACAGAAACCCGGAGCCAAGACTGTCTACTCTCGCCCCGCTTAGATAAACAACGCAGACACCGCACCGGGGGGGCCTCCCGTCTACTGAGGCCCCCCGGAACGGTGGCCTGCACCTTCCCTATAACCGAGGGAACCAGAAGCCCTAAATATTGACAAAGCGGCGAGATTATGTTCCTCTGTGAATATGGCATTTAAGGCTTTGTTGGATTTATCATCCCGTGTTGCCTTTACTTCCAAACTCACAAATCAGGGCTTTGATACACAAGAGCGGGCCTTATGTAACTCGTGAAATGGAATCAGAGGAATCACCTAGCGGCGAGAGGTGAAGAAGCTGAGGGAAAAAAAAAAAAAAAAAAAATCTTGAAAGAAAGATCAAGGGGCTTACGTGTTTTGAGTGTCTGCCAGTTGTTTCTCCTGCGTTTCCAGCTCAGTTTTGGCTGAAAAAGAGAGAGAAGAGAAAAGACAGTTTGTGGGAAAACGAGAGCGGTGCGAGGAATGCGTGCGGGGATGAGATCACCGGCAGGCGGACTTGTATGTACACGAGCGTCCGAGCCCGCCACCGTCGCTTAAACCAACAGCCGTCTTCGCCGTCGCCGGTGTGCCACCGAGCGGCGGCTCGCTAAGATGTTGCGCAACTGACAAACGATCGGCGGCGAGTGCGGCACAAGTCCGAATAGAGACCGATGGCTGCGTGGTCTTCCACACGACGGGAGGGTGAGGAAATTAAGATTAGCATACGACGATACGGATTAGCCCGACAAAGACGAATTGGAAACTGAAAAAGTATTTCCTTCTCCATGGGTATTAAAGTACTTGAACTCGACGGTAGGTTTGGACAAACTGTCTCTCTGAGGTCCATAAAATCATATGTGGTAGGTGTTTTGAAATTTAATCCTTTCTCATTTGCCCGGGCCCAATTCCGACATCAGCCATCATTCGCCATTTGTTCCCCGATCCCAATCAAATTGAAACCATCCGTTGTTTTATTTGACCCAAAGTTCCGTCATCGCCAAAGATGGGCATTTTTACACCTTTTTGCTGGTCTGACATTCGGAGTTCATCTGATAAACGACGATATCTGACCTCCGACGATGAATAACGGATGCATTGACGGACGAAAACCAAATCTCCGTCAATGCTTTTTAAGTTTCCCCGTGTTTCGTCCGTGACGCACACACAGACTTTCTGTACTTCTCGAACGGTTGGCCTAAATACCGTACTTCCCCAAATACAGGATGAATAGGGTCAAATTTTCGATGTTAAGGACACAGCAACAATTTTGATGTAAAAACTAAAGCCGAAAAAAGAATAGATCTCATCTTTGTAAACTCTTCATTCTTCTTCATTCTTCATTTCTCGTGTAAGTCCGCAAGTTACATATTTGACGATATACGTGTCGCGTCTCTCATGACCTCAAAATGGGACCAGAGCGGGACAAGTTCAGGTCTCGAACTAATTACAAAACTGCGCGACGGCAAGTTTAGATCAGGATTTTTATATCACGTTTGCAGGTCCATCAAAATATTGCTTTACATAAACCGATTCCTGGTAGAAAAGTCGACGTTTCAGACAGGCTGCAGGTCGCTAATCTCGGCGGCCATCTGGGTCACTTGGAACGGCGGCCAAGCGCGACAGCCCGGCTCGATGCGGGTTGACTTATCTCATTTGTGATCCGGGGGCCGCCTGTTTTCAAATAGAATAAGAGCAACGGCGGATTGGATCCGGCGGTATGGTTTTCCCCCCTTGGTCGGTATGGTCAACAGCGCCGCCGTATAATTGTCAAAGTGGGAGCCGGTCGTCTTGGCGGCCCCCTCACGGTTAATAAACGTATTCTAAAGCTGCATTAAACTGTCAATGATCAGACATGTCCTAAAGTCAGCTCTCCTCATGGGTTCTTTTTGCGAGGCAGACATGACAGCAGATAGAACAGATAATCTTTCCTGGCGCAAATATATGTTCAGCTCTTATCCCGGGAATATCTGGTTGCGATGTGTAATTGAAGCCAGAGCAGCATCTAAAGATCTTGCAGGAACCCGTCGGGACCGACGCGATTTCACAGTGCTAAATCACCCGTCGGCCCGCGGTCTCATTCCTGCGGGATGACGGCTCGTCAATATATTACGATGAATCCGTACGTAATATTAACGGGGCTCGATATCAGGACGTCGCTTTGTTCCACCGACGCACGTGAACATTAATGAGACGTAACATCCGGCGGAATCAACCGGGTTCTACGAAGGTCGGTTATAAATTTGAAACGGGACGGTAAAACTCTGATGAAAGCGTCCCGAAGTTTGTACTTTTCTTATTAGTCGGAAAAACAACAGAATTTTCTTCGCGTTCCAGGCAGGTACACAATCGCCTCTCCGTAAGGCAGCGATGAGATAATAGTAACAAAACAGATTAGCTCCGCGATAATATGATGACCAAAACATCAAAAACATTTCACGGTGGCTTCTAGAAGAACCGGGGAGAATGGACGCCATCCAATCCTCTGGTCAGAAACACATTACCCGAGGAGGCCCGAAGCCCGGGCATCAAAGAGCGGCGAGGGACTTTGCGAAGCCGACGGCGAAAAGCGGAGCGAGACCAAACAAGGCGTTTCCAACATGTCCGCTTCCACTTTTATTCCGCGGTTGGTTTCATGGTCCGAAAACAAACAAAGGCGGTTTAAAACTACGGAGCCAGGAACGGTTTAACCTCGGGGCCTTTCGGAGATTAGCGAAATAACGAAAAAATATGACATTTGGCTCTTCGCTTGTTTTGTTTTGAATGTTTTTTTTTTTTTTTGTGTGTGTGTCCTAATCGCCACAGTGGCGGAACCCCAAGAATCCCGTCTGGAGCCATGCGAGTGAAACTTCCACGCTCGCAATCGTCTCTCAGAGGAAAAACCTTGTCATGCGAATCAAAGCGGGAGCTCCCATATTTCTCTCCGCAACCCAGAAAGGGAGCGCGTGAGAGGGGGGGGGGGGGAAGGGGGGTTAACGGAGGGCGCCAGGAGCTTTCATCTGCAGACTTGCTTTCAAAAACGGACGGCGAGCTTGAGCCTTACCGCCGATCCACATATGCTCCGCGTTATACCTCCTCATTTGAATACAAAAGGAGTCGGTGCGAAGCCTGTGGCGTGTTCCCTCTGAGAGATTGGTCACAGTCGGTTAAATGTAGCCTGGCTCAAAGACAGCGCGAGGCAAATACATTTATTGTGATGTAAAAACACGCGGCAAACTATGTTTTGCCGCCGTCGCGCACTCGGCCGCGCGACAAAAAACAGACGCTCGGCAAAACACCATAGCGTCGTCTTTTCTAGGATGTCAGTCCGCATTGAGGCATTTGCTGTCACTGACGGCTATCGACGTCAAAGATCCATTTTGTACGAGGTTAAAAATGAGTTCAAATGTCTTTGGAATGCGGATATCGCATCATTGGACCTTAACTCATTCAATCCCAAATACGGAGTTATACGTAGATTGGGTTATATAAGATTTTACTGTTGAAACTGGCTAATCCAATCCCTTTAATTTTTTGGGGGGGGGCTGGGGAGTGGGGTAGCGTTAAAAAAAAAACTGAGTGATTAACCCATTCAAACCCAAAGATGTACTTATACGTTCGCTGCCATTGACGGCTATAGACGTCAAAGATGGAGTTCTACGTAGACGGAGTTATACATCTTCAGGATTGAATGAGTTAATTTTGGGTAACGTTTTAGAGCTGGAAATGGTTAATTAAGTATCCCTTTAATTTTATATTTGTTAAAAAAAACTGATTGATTTATTTAATTCCAAAAATATAGTTATATGTTTTTGTGATTCAATGGGTAAATTATTGGAACATTTTTAACATTTTACTGCTGAAAAGGGCTGAAGAAGTATCCCTTCAAAACATTAGCATTTTCAATTTCTTTTGAGGGGTTAAAAAAAAAAAAAAAAAAAAACTTGATGAACCCATTCAATCCCAAAAATGTACACACATTTTTGGAATTGATTGGGTGAACCATGGAAGAATTAAATATGCCTCTAAAAAAATGTAGATTGTACATTTGTGGGACGAAAACTGACTCTACGATACTATAGTATCAATATTATTGGGTGGTTACTTGTTAAACATAGTTCAAAACAGAAAAATTGAATATTAAAATTTTTCTGCTGTCTAATTTCTGACGTAGGAACGGGATAAGGATCTTCATGCTGATCCGAATTGTGGTTGTTTTTGTCAGGCTGACAACCACACTTGGAGTGACGAGGGCTGGTGGGAAAAAAAAAAAAAAAAAAAGAAAGAAATCTGGTTTCAGTCTTTGGACTTTTCCTCTAATCTTTGATTTCTCTGTGTGATACTGGCTCATTTGAACATTTATTGAAGCGAAACCATGTGAGTCCCAAAACCACTTGCAGTGGGGCTGTTGACATCTGAAATCTGACACTAAGTCTACAAGCTGCTTTCTGGAAGATGGTTCTAATATTCACATTATTAAAATGAAATCGAACATTAGAAGCGTGAAACGGCATATATGAGGCTCCTTTTATATAACTGGGTAACCCAATTCTGAAACGTGGGCAGTGAAAAAGTATAGCCATCACATGTACCCCTTGGGGTAAATAAAGGCACTTCAGGGGCTATATGTAAGATTTTAACTAGGTTCCTGCAGGTATTATCTAATTTAATGCTTTTCAGTGTGATAACGGGAACAGTACATTTCTCTTTTCAAACTGAGAGCGAATAAATTGGAACATGAAGCAAACTACTCCTAAATTGCGTTAGTGACTTTTACATTCTCGTACATTTTAGTACATTCTTTTTAATTCAATGTCTTTTAGAAGAAGATAGAGGTTTTGTTTGTTTTTTTTTTTTTTACATTTTTCAGACAGCATTTTCCACAAATCATCTTCATTCTTCATTTCTGATCATCTATTAAAAAATGTTTGTTGACATTCTCTTCAGCGCAGCTCCATCTAGTGGATGCATAACCCTGGCCACCTCTATAGCTTCTATTCTATGCACCTTGTAATACGGTGCACCCTATATATTAAAAGTGTTTTAAAATTATGAAGGTGTGCCTTACAGTGTGGAGAATACAGTCGGTAAATATTAGCATTTGAAGCAGAAGGGGAAAAGTAGCGAATAATGCTGGAACATGTACTGTGTTCCGTACATTTTGAAAAGTTTCTGGCAAAGCGTAGATTTGCTGCATGTCCAAAATGTGACAAAGTCCGGATAACTCACCTTGGCTAATAAAGGCATCCATCTTATCCTTGAAGGGCTGCAGGTTGTCTTCTGAGGACAGCTTGCATACTTTTTCCGTTTCTCTGGAGCACGCTGAAAGAAAAGGATGTGATCAACGTGTGTCCTTAGAACATTTAAGAAGAAAAAGGAAACTTTTTTCGATTATCTAAACGAGTGATGCATTTTTTTTTTTTTTACTTCAGTACTCCGACCATTGTCAAGGCCTGAGAAGAGGAAAGGTCATGTTTTTTGAAGGAAATTCCAAAACCATATGTCGCCTCTCCTAGTGGGACGTCTTTTACTTGTTCTCGGAGCTAGCTAAGGTCATTTTAGCGCTTATCGGAACATTTAGGGATACGTTTAGCGCTTCATAAAAAGCGAATGAAGAGCTCCTTCCGCAGGTAGAGCAGGTGATGAGATTTTTATGTTCAGGCGGTTAGCGACAACGCCAACCAGAGGGGCAACGTACAAGTACGTTCTGGTAACGCCCCCCGCGAGAACGATTACGAATTTACGACTTACAAATTACGATGTAAAAAATAACATTATCTGGCAAAGCGTATCGCGCTGGGCTGATTGGTTTAGCAGTGAAAGCGCATAAAACATCCCACCGACCAGACTTTGTTTTGGGAATTGACGGTGGAGACAAACTCACACTTTAATATTATTTGTAGGCGCCCGTGGACATGCCAGAACTTGGAAAGTGCTCGGCGAAAGAGAAATGAGCCATTTCCCCATCAGCCACATTTGTTTGGGCTTGACTTCCTTGTCACGGCGCAGGCCAAGCAGCAGACTTTCTTCCGCGGAGCTTGATCGATCAATGAAATTCTTTTTCCGCGCGTTTCGTGAGGGAACATTAAACCCGATCGAAAAATGACGATTGGTCGAGTAGAACGCGAGTTACCGCTCGAACGCCAAAGGAGTTTTGGTCAATGTCATGGAATGAATTCAATTACCGCCAGCCTTCAAAATTTGATGCTGTTGATATAGCTTCTACGCTAACAGCGTTGAATTTGTTAAAAATAGATAAAAATAACAGAATTCCGCTTACGATCTCTTGCGAAATTTGTCACATTTGTCATACGCCCGTTGCATGCGTCCCTGCACAAATTTTTGGTTCATGCTATTATGCAAGGAATACAATTATATGGATATGTGCCAATAGGAGGGGACCACATGGTGAAATCGTAAATTTTACTGGTGCGCGAGAAAAGGATGAAAAACCGAGACGGTTCATTTCTCTCGCTAATTTCAACGAAATTCACAGTTTTGAAGCAGGAAACACCGCATAAAACGGAAAATTACACTGCGAACGTTTGTTTTGCGTTTTGTATTAATATATAATAATCAGATTATAAAATAATTTATTGATTAATTTGGATTAGTTGTTGATTAATCCATTCACCGTTGCACCGCCATCAAAAATCGTATTTTATGACGCCCGGTATAAATACCCCCCGCCGTCACCACCAAACCCCCAATTAGATTTTTTTTTTTGCAAATCAATTAGCGTTATCCAGATGATGAAGTTTTTACACCGGGTCCCCTCCATTATGTATGCCGATCTCAATTTGACGAGGAGCGGCGCAGAAGCCATGGGGGTCTCGTCCTGAACCGTTCACATCTGTTCCCGCTCGCCGTCTCGACAACAACCAGATGTTATCTCGCAGTCGACGCACCTCCGACAATCTGACCGCCGCCGTGGCGTGCTCGGCTTTGGAGAAAATTAGTTTCCGTTTCCGCGCGAGAAGTTATGTTAAAGTCCTCATGCATAATTCAGCGCTCCACATGTTTCCTCACGCGTTGCCCGTAAACAAATAACACCTCGGGGTTGAGTTAAGCAGCTGGGATTTGGGGGGGGGGGGGGGGGGGGGGGGGGGCAGAAGCAGGTTGGCGGAGAGTGGTCAGGTGACCTTATTGAGGCCAAGTCGAGTTGGAGTCCCAGGGGTCGGAGTTCAGGTCAAGTCCCAGACTCCCGGTGCACAAAGTCTGAGTCCAAGTTCAAATAACAAATAAATCAAGTTTGATGGGGTACAGTATGTGTCTAAAATTTACAACATCTCTGGGTTGCTCAATGCTTGAGTTTTTATTTTGGCAAGAGGTTGTGACAAAAGCCAGTAAGACCAAATTTTTTTGTCAACCGACGACAAAGAAGAAACTTTTTTGTTGACTCGGAACCGACTCGGAGCACCCATATTTACATCGCCATAGCACATATTATTCTGTTGGCCTTGAAATGGGAGAGAAAATACAAAAAATACTGTCTCTCTCTCGAGGTTTCCTTTTCCAATAACGCTTGGCACTGAAGGAGTTACATTATTTAACCAGTAACTGTACTGTTATCCCTTCTCATTTCCATGCCTTGACTGTTAGCCCAGATCATAGAGAACTGCAGTTGCCCTCGGTTTAGCGGCGCCCGGAAGACGAATTAGGGTGAAGTCTGTCGCTGACTAAACATGATAATAAATTGGAATTTCAAATGTAAACTGTACATTTGAAAAAAGTTCTAAATAAAATGAAACTTCTATACACCATTTTTTCTGCGCAAATATCTGATGTTACGACCCAGAATGTTTTCTTGCTCAATTTTGGCTCCTGCGACTTTTATACCGGTGCAATTTATAATCCGAAGTTTGCGGTGATCATTCCTGAAAGTTAAGGATATATGGCACCACTTTTCTTCAGACCCAAACCAGTAAGGAGTTTATACTTGAGCACCACAGGCCCGCCTTACCAGTCAGGTCTTTCCGTAGCTTGCGTAGATCCTTTTGAAAGTCCTCGAACTTCATCTGGGAGGCCTGGAATAGGTCATGGGGCTCGGGCAGAGGGTAGGCGCACGCCTCCCTGCCGGCGTTCTGGAAAGGAACATGCAGAGAAACACCCGATGACTCGCGGAAGGCCTTGCTTGTTATGCCATTTGATACAAATATCCTAAGTGGCCTTTGTGTACTCATAAACAAGTCAAACATCTCTGCGGGGATATGTTTGATTTTACAACACATTAAGGACCATTTAAGCCAGACAAACGGGGAGGGGGGGGGGGGGGGGGGGGGGGGGGGCATCTCAGTCCTCTCCATCACTGTCGCTCCAAGGCCGGTATGAGTTCTGCTAGCATGTAACGCAGGTTGATTTTGGCAAGCGTCTCTCCGGGCTGAGTTCATCTCATCTGGCGAAAACTAATTATTTACACCGGCGCCTCTTTAGATGCCGTGCCAGCGGAACGGACGACGGGCTTGAACCAAGCCAGGCCGGGAGATGAAGAGTGAAACGCAGACAGAAAAATCGCACGGAGAGGCGGAGGAGGAGGAGAGATTTCGGTTCGCCGTATATACGGGAAAGAAAAATAAATAATTTGATAAAGGATAAAGTCATTGTATCCTCTGGCGAGAGGGGGAGATGAAAAGAGGGCTCTGGAAGGATTTCTGAGGGAATCCGACCCAAACGGAAAAGCCGTTCAAATAAACAGAAATGAAAACATACCTCATCAAAGTGCCTCAGATAGTAAGCAACCACGTAGGACAAAAGACTCTGGGAGTTATCCTGCAAGAAAGGAAAAGACCCGAATAAATAAACCCCGATCCTTTATTTATTAATCTAATCATCTCGGAGCAGGACGTTTCAATTTGTGCGCGGGCACGCAAAAATAGAAACGGCGGCCTTAGGAGGAGAGCATCAATCATGACCTCGGGGGGAACAATGCAACAACACGCTTGGCCGGCTGTCATAATTCCGAGCGGGGTGTTCTTTATGGACGCGACGCTCGGGCCGCCTCCGAGCGCCGCGGCCTTATATGGCGGCGCCGAGGGCAGGCCGGGACCGCCGCGATATCGAGCGAGAAGAGTAAACACGATGGCCCTCTCCTCCAAAGCTCCGCGGCTCGCACAAACTTCAGAGATTGGACTCTTAATTCCAGGTTGCGAGGGGTCATCGTTTTCCGATGACTTTTTCGAGACTATTTTTACTTCCAGCGGAACGTCCGCAGTCGCGCGCGAGCGGGGAATTCGTTCGTTCTGGGGGCGAATGATAAAACATATACTCACCGGCTGCTCCGTATCATGGATAATTTTCTTCTGTGTAACCGACATGACCTTTTTTTTTGTGTGTAAGTACTTACGCTGCTCTTAACGTCCTTGAGTTTGGGCAGAATGTCCAAGGTGAAGCCATCAGCTTGCCCGCGGGTTCGATTACCTCCGTTCATGAAGTTACCAAAAGCCAGAACCAGACCCAGAACCTGCAAAACACACTTCTCACTCTGAAGAGACTGACACACATACAAAAATGTCAAAGTCAGAGAGGCTGGAGCTCAATAAAAACAAAAACAAACAAACAGCCGAAGCTAATGCTAGCTTACCTTGCATGTCTTTTGTAGGAGTTCCATTTTACGGGCAATTGTGGTGATGGATTCGTAGAAGGTAGACTGGAAAAGGATGCAAAAAACTCTTTCCGAGAAGTTTGGGATCTCCGATAACTGCAGTAGGAACCTGAAGAAGAAAGCTTGAAGTTTGTTGACTTCTTGCTACAACTTCCTGTAAGTAGCAAGTACGGCGCTGAAGACTCACTGCTCGGGCTTGTCCAGCGGCTTTGCGTTCTCTTTGTCTTGCGCTGACTTCACGTGTTTGGTGATGCTCTCCATCTCGTCAGTTTGGGCTCTCTGGTGGGCGGAAAATATTTGGTCTTTTATTCAAAGGGCAGCTTCAGTGGGGTAGCTTGAAGATCCTAGTCCTTGACCACGAGCCCAAGTACAGTCCAAATCCCGGAGAAAATTAGGGCAAGCCATACCGTAACGACTTGTTCCCAAGTCCTAAACAAAGAGGACAAGTCATGTCTCATGTGTTTGGCCTACAAGTGCAAGCCCAAATCTTTTGGCTCCAAGTCCAAGTCCTTGACCATGACATCTCAAGCCCGAGTCCTGGAGAAAATGAGGGCAAGATTTGTAATGTTCCCAAGTACCAAAAGAAGAGGCAGAGTCAGGTCTCATGTGTTTGACCTACAAGTCCAAGTCTTTCAGTTCCAAGTCCCAGTCCTTGACCACGAGCCCAAGTACAGTCCAAAATTCACACCGTAACGACTCATAATGTTCCCAAGTCCCGAAAGAAGGGGCCGAGTCAAGTCCAAGTCCAAGTCTTTTGGGGTCCTTGACCAAGTGCCCAATTACATCCCAAGTCCTGGAGAAAATGAGGGCAAGCCACACCACAAAAACTCGTAATGTTCCCGAGTCCCTAAAGAAGAGGCCGAGTCAAGTCTCAAGTCTTTAGTGGATGAGTCTCCGTTGGGATCTTGGCCGGTTCGAGCCTGTTAAGTGAATTTTGCGCTGGTGTAATGATATAAAATGACTTCTTTCTGATCTTCCCAAGTCTGACAAAATTGCCTTGTAAGTCTTTCGCGAGTCTAAGTCGTGAGCCCCCAAATCGGGGGGAAAAAGACGATGGTAAAACCAGTTCCGTATCCTGCAATAACCTGAAAACGATCAAGAAGATGGACAGATGGTTCGGCGGTTTGTCCTTCGCAGCCCTTCCCCCCCGGCGGACATCAAAAACGGGCAGCAAAGGCTCCGAGGGTCCGATTAGTATTCCGCGCGCCGCCGCCTTCTCGTGGCGAGGGCGAGCTCTCTTCGGCCCTCCTCCGGAGCCGTTTTCAAGTGTAAATATATTTAACGCAAAGCAGACCCCTTTCAAAGGGCGGCAGCGGTGTTTGGCGTAATTGGGGACAAGTAGGCATTAGCGTGTGATCCGTGAATTGCCAGGGCATGTTTCAACGCTCGTTAGCATGGGAAATACGGTCCCATGCGGAATATCAAACGCGCAGGAATGCGGGATGATATTGGGCGATGCCAGATTCGGGGCGCTGGCCGGCCGGCCGGCCGAGCGGTATTCATTATCCGCTTTTCTCGAAAGGGAGCCGGCCGGGGCTAATTCTCTCGTTTATGAGAGTCCCCGCGCACCCAAGCGCAAAGAATACTTTCCAAATGAGCGAGGGGATAATGTCATAAACATATAAAGACATCGGTCGCCGCACGCTACGGGGGAAATAAAGAGGCCGCCGGGAGAGCGCGGTTGCGAGCGACCTGCGTGACATTTCGCTACCGTCAGCAGTCTGAGCTTCAGACAGCCAGTCTGGGCCCAGATTATGGCTTGCGATATTGCATTCCCGCTATCACTGCGAGCCCCTTTTAATGGCTCATTGTTCAAAGCGCAGGAGCGACGATAATCCGCCAGATCGCAGACTGAGCGACTCTGCGGAAAAAAAAAAACAAGAAAAATCTCAGCGCGCCCGCTTCGCGTTTGTTTGCTAGCGTGTTTGCGCCGAGGCGAGGAAAGTGAGGGAGAGCGGCGATGTGCGAGCGAGCAAGGGCGTAACCATTAGAAGCCCCCTCGCATTCCTCAAGACAGGCTGACTGTGCTGCCAACTGTGGTTTAGGGGTCTGGAGACCCACAGACAGGATGGAGTCTCGCAATACAAAAGGGAAACAATTTGGCTCCTCCGCTCAATAACACAGCCCGAGGCGGCGAGGGGAGGGGAGGGAGGGGAGGGGGGGGTTCCAAATCGCGGGGTGAGCGGTCCAGAGGTTAGAGTAGACTCTTGACATGTCGGTTCAGAACGGCAGCTCGCCTTGTTCCCATGATCGGCGTCAGCCGGGTACAGTGAGAACCTTGTTTTTTCTCTGGAAGCTTATCCTCTGTGTTTGCGAAAAATTGCCCCTTTCACGCATGTTTTCTACTCCTTCGCCGACACCCCAAAGCCCTTTTCACACTGCGCTTAGCAAGGCGCAATTCATGTTTCAATTCGTTTGCTCTCAATTTGAAAAAACAAATGCACTGGTCCTGTCTTGGCATTAAAATACATTTGCTGATGACTGCAGAAATCATGTAAAAATTTTGCAATGACATGTTTCAATTAATTTCCTCTTCTTTTGAAAAGACAACTTGTACTGTTGCTGCCATGGCATTAAAATACATAGTTGATATTGCATGCAAAAAATGCATTTAAGTTGATTCCTGTTTCAATTAATTTTACATTAATTTGAAAAGAAGTGTGTAATGTTCCTGTCATGGAAATAAAATGAAACTGCAGAAACCCGGTAAAAAACTACCAAAAAGTCGCTCGCAATTTGAAAAGAAAATGCTGCATAACTGTTCCTGTCATGGTATTAAAACAAATTTGCTGAAACCCTGTTAAAATTTAGCATTACATTTTTCAACGAATTTGCTCCTAATTTGAAAAGAAATTTGTATTGTTCCTGTCATGAATACAAATTGGCTTGAGAAACCCTGTTGGAGTGACTTCACATACTTCCATGTGAGAATGGCTGGTGTAATACCGGCAATTCTATAGTTTTATGTTTGGGGGGGGCATCAATACTTGAAATAGTGGTGGTTTTTGTGTGGCCTTAGCCACAAAGGAATTCAGAGGATTTTCACAGCGTGTTCATTTCTCGACCCCCGTTTTGTTATTGTGTGGGCCGCTAATAGTTTCCTACTGCTTGCGAGGAAGCCTCTTTGGAACACAAGATGCTCTTTTGCCGTCAGGACGTTAAAACGTGCCGATGACAAGCGCGGACGCAAATGTTATGAAGGCGCAACGTGCTCGCGAGTGTCATCGTCAAACACTTTGACAGACAGAGGCGGAGGACGAGGATGAGGAGGAGGAGGAGGGGCAAAAGTGGAGTGGATCGGATCCAGCGTGACAAAAACATATTTACCGCGTTAAATCATGGCTCCCCTATTCGGGCCCTCTCCGAACATCACACGCTTTGCGGCTAGCCGCTTTGCTTTGGTGCCTAATGCCCATGTCCTCTAGTTCAACTCTTTACAGGGAGGCAGGAAACTCCACATCTTTTCGCGAGAAGAGTGGCGTCGAGTGGGGAAAAAAACACGCCGCTCGATTGTGGAAACAAAACGGCCTAATTGATTTTTTTTTTCCTCCGTTTTTGCTACGGTTGAACTTTTCCTTTTTGAATGACAGACATTGAGTGAATTGTGGTTTCCCGAGTTAAAATAAAAAATAGCCGCCTGCTTGGAAGTGCGATGAATCACATCTCAGCAAATCCTTCTTCGGTTCCCCCCCGTCATAAAATAACAGCTCGTTTATTTATGCGGACGGTGTGAAATGTGCAAACGTGTCTTTCTGTTTGCCGCAAGCGACAGTTTCAAAATAAAAGCTCGGGGGAGGGAAAGAAAGAAGCGCCGGGCTGTGCTGGCGTGCGGCTTTTTGTTGCTCAACTTTGTGTGTTTATGTATTTTCGCGCTGGCGGGAAAGAGCGGAAATGTTTACGGCTCGGGATCGATGAGACAAAGCGCCGTCTGTGCCAGACTCGCTCGTCTTTCCCTCGGAGATAAAAACAACATGCCGCGTTTTCGCGGCGACTGCGACGGCCCGCCGATATTTCCGATACTCACGTTCTCATAAAGCGCTTGTAGGGTCTCCAGATCCACAACAGTGTTGTCCATATTGAGGACGGCTGGGGGAGGAAGGAGAGGACATTAAAAACAGGCCACGCAACATAAAAAAAAAAAAAAAAAGTCTTAAAATTGATCATGATCACATGACTTTTTTTTGCACAAATGCGATCCCAGAAGTCTTAATAAATTGTGGCAGAAAGATCGATCATAACCGCACTTGGAGTCTCGCTGAAAACCTTGACTTCTGTCGTGTTTAAAAAATTGGAAATGGAAACGCTTGTGGAAATACCAGAACTAAACAGGAAAAGGCAGCAGCGATTACTGAAAGTTACATTGCTGTATTATATATATAAGCTTTATTTTGTTCATTTAATTTTCAGTTGTTGTAAGAGTTTTTGTTAATTTTGTATTGAATATCCCAGATTTTTTTCTATTATTTTCTATTTCATTTTTTCTATTCTATTATTTATATTAATTTTTACCATTTTTTTCTATTTTTATTTTCTATTACTCCTATTATGTTAACAAGTTCAGCAATTTATTAAAATATTTGATCTTTACATACTCAAATACTTTATGGAAATGATCGTGAAGTGTTGAATGTACTAAAATCTTCCATCCATCCATTTTCCATTGCCGCTTATCCCCCAGGGTTCGCAGGCTTGTTGGCGCCTATCTCGGCGGCCTTCGAGCAGTAGGCGGGGACACCCTGAACTGGTTTCCAGCCAATCGCAGGGCACACAGAGACAAATGACCGATCACATGCCCAATAACACCTAAGGACAATTTAGTATGTCCAATTCACCTGCCGTGCATGTATTTTGGGGAGTGGGAGAACCCACACAGGCACGGGGAGAACATGCAAACTCCACGCAGGAAGGCTGGAGCCAGGTGGATTTGAACCGGCACCTTTGAACTGTGAGGCGGACGTGCTTTTCACCGCGCCATCGTTGTACTAAAATCAGATCGGCCATTTTGTCCAATTTTAGAACCCTTTGTGGCCCTAGGATCAAAAGGTTTGCCCACCCCTATGGTTGTATCATTTCACACTGGAAAGGTTCCCCAGAGACGCAACCATTTGTTGTATACAAGCAATAAAAAGCGAGTCAATTTCCCATCGCGAGTCCCCTTTATGATAGCCGAGAGCCGCGCCGCGGTTTGAAGCCGTACGGAAACGTGACACGAGACCACTTTCGTATTTATCAGCGCTAGCCGGCGGACGGGGCCCGCAAAGTACAACATCAATACGGAGGGCTTGGAAATGTGTCAGCGCTTACGCTGACGTGTGTTTGAACTGGCGCGTTTGAATTCCTGCCGTCGCCTTTTTGTCTCGGCGCGAGGACCCGGGCGCCCGCGAGCATTAATCCTTTGAAAGTAAATGTTTAAAGACAAACACGGCCCCGGGGGCTGCGGCGCGGAGGCAACGTCACCATGTGCGCATAATTGCCCGGCTAAGAACTCAACGAGTTAGAAGTTGAGCATTTCGTCGTCACCTTGGACTCCCTTTCGTTTCTTGAGCGAGGTGTCAGGAGTGAAAATGGAACACGCTTTTTCTGGTGGCTTGGGCGTGAAACTGCACTTCTCTTCATTAACAGTTAACGCAAAAGGTGGAACACGGCCAAGCAGCGATACCTTTGTTCAAACACTTAATGTTTTTTTACTCCAACATATCATCGGTAGATCAACCGTATTTTTTCAAGTTCAGCGGGCCCCCGTTTTACAGTGTCTCGGCCCAACGTTTTCCTTCAGTGGAATACTAAGTTCTTTCGTCCCCTCTTCACGGCATTTGTTTCACTTTACGGCATCAACAACACCCGCAAAATTCTAACTTGGCGGTCAGTGTGCTCACTAAAATGCTGGTCTGCTATTGGTCAGCATCATGGTGATCATGCGATGCATCATGGGATGCTGTTGTGTACCTTACACCGAAAAGATGTCTCTGTATGACTTCTTTTTTTCGAAAGAAGTCTCGACATGACTTTGTTTTACCTGTGAAGCCCTTTGAGACTTCGGTGATTCAGGGTTCTACAAATAAAATGTGATTGATTGATTGATTGATTGAATGTTAGGTCTCAAAAGGAAAACATACAAATACGAAAATCGATTTTTGTGAGTTGTCATCGTCAAGAAATGTGTCTTGGCAAAAGCCGTTTCGGCTGCGTAATGTGTCCCCTATGAAACCTTGGTTTGAAATCTGGAATAAATTACACCAAATTTTATTGATCTCATTGGGAACGTTAGTTTAGACATTGAGGTACCACTGTCAGAGAAGCGCCTCAAGCCAGTGATCCCATCACATCTGCAGAATGTCTTTAGCGTTCGTATATCAGCCAGTCTGACAAATACCGAAATGGTGGTAGTTCTTGTCACAAATACGTCCCTTCGCAAACCGTTTGGTCTTCATTCAAGCGAACTCAGAATTTGGCAGCCTGTTTTCGATGAGATTTAGGAGATTGCAAAACGGACCGACCGCCACGTTGACGCGGCATCACGGGACGGGTGGACACGAGACAACAAACAATAACAACGGCTATGTGTTGATTGGTCACTAGGCAACAGCGGCGAGGCACACAAAGGAGCGTCTGAATGCGTGAATCAGAAATGGCTTTTCTTTTGCAGATGTTGAAACCGTCGTCTTTACCGTCGGCGAATAAAACGCGTGATTCACGCCATCAAAAGTAACGATTACTTCAGACTGTGAAGCAACATTCATTTCACCATCTCGCAAAAGATCAGGATGAACTCTCCACACAATTAAATTTGGGGTTACGTCTTCGCCCGAAGATTGTTTGGAAATGACTGGAGCTGAAACTGACGACATTGTCGCTATTTTACGCTAAATCGGCAGAGGAAATGGGCAGTTGCCCGGGCGCAAAAATCGGGAGCTCACCAAATTACGAACAAGTCTAGGAGTCGTCATTGAAGAAGTCTTCCGAGTCTCAAATGTGAAAAACATGTGAAGACTTGGACTCACAAAACAAAGCTGAAGTTTTTGACACGCATCTTCTTCCACATAAGTCATCCAATTCACATCATTCCAATTTGAATATGTTTCAAAAATTCACGCCATGGGAGCTTGTATTTTTTTCCTTCCAAATATTCAGTTTTCCTAAAATTCAACCTTTTTCACCCCCAAATTTTCCATTGATTCCTAAACAGGAAGTTTCTTTCAAAAGGGTTAGTCGCTCTATCCATTTGGCACCTTTCCATTATTACCCTTTCAAATTTAAATCACTTAACGTGTTCAATTAACCTCAGGAATAATTTGTTTCCAAAAATTCCCATTGACCGAAAATGCAACACTTTCACCATTACAAGTCGCACGGAAAAAAAAAGCCCGATTATAATTTCAACAAAACAGAATTGCATTCTCCCAATTTGCAATGGAAAACAACAAGTTCATTCAATTTGAATGTCAAAAATTCTGATGCACAAAAATTCTATACTTTCACAAGAAAAGTTACTGCAAAAAGAAATGAATAGTCCTCATACATTCTCAACGACACATTAAAAAAAAGTCATGCCCATTTAGTTTAACATGGCGACATTTCTGAGTCCCACAAAACATTTTTTAAAATGACAGTTTGGAAAAAATTTAAGAGAATTAGGGCCGGTACACAAAAAATGCATTCTCACTTTAAAGTCAGGATTAAAATTTCGGTCAGACTTCTCAGAATTCTATTCTAAAATTTCCCACACTAAAGTGTGAAATGTCTGACTTTGTGCTCAAAGATTTCCCACTTTTCCCACAATTGTGAGTTTTCTGGACAAAAACTGAGTTATGGATATAAAGGGAAATTTCTGAAGTAAAAAACATCTGAATTCTGACTTCAGATTTTCGACTTGTCAGAATTGTGACTTTTGAGACTTCGGACTCAAGATTGAAAATCCTGCCAATCTTTTCCCCTTCTTTGACCATATTTTTCCACCGTTCCACATCGCTCAACATCATTTCACGCTTCAATGTTTAATTCAGCATTTCAGCCTTCACGCGCCAATTCAGACATTTCCATTGTCTAATCTGTTACAGTATCACCGGCTGATACCAACGGAAATGTAAACGAGGAGCAGTTTTCATTAGGAAGAAACAACAACCGTTTGAAGCCTCGATAATATTTACAAAAGCGTATTTTTCCGTTATCAAAGTTAGTAGTGCGCAAGGCTGAGCGTTTTGGGTTCGCCTAACTCGCACGTCACCGAAGCTCTTGCATCTCCTCTCTGTTTGCTCTGTGATATACTGGCCTTTCCAATCAGCGCTAATGGCGCGCTACGCTAAAGGTTGTCCTAACATTTGAGATGAACGACAGTGCTGATGAGCGTGGCCCTCGCATGCCCTCCTCCGCTGACCTCTGATGGATGTTCTCACGTTCAAACCCAAATGACCAAACGGCGGAAACGCTTTGATGGCAACGACGCACCTCAGGCTGAATTACGGCCGCTAAAACCAAAAAAATTCTGACATTTCCCATTTCTAGACGATAACCATTTGGACATTTTATGTCACTCACCATTCTGGATGTCCTTCATGTCAAGATGGATGCTGGACATGAGGATCCCGACGGCTTGAGATCGCTTGTTGCTCAAAAGCTTCACCACCTGCGATCAATGTGAACCGGAAGAAAAATAAACAAATAAAAAGACATATAAAACATGTGAGAACAACAGCAAAGAACAAAACTAAGTTAAAGCATTTAATAATTGACATGTTGCAAAAGACAGGATCATTAGCCCCCCCCCCCTTGACATTTTCCTTGAGTGCAACACGAGCCTGCTAACCACAAACATTTATACGAAATTATAATGCTGTCTCCTTGATTTACGATGTCTCAATTTACTTTACCGCCATCCGTCATCTCCATCAGTCATCCCCCGGCCGTGACGAACAACGTCTACAGCTGCTCAAAAAAGTTTCTAAGATGTTATTAGCAGCTAACCGAGACAAAGACGTATTAGGATAATACAGAAGGAAAATACAAATAAACACAAATTCTATTATGCGCTCTTTTTTTATCCGACTACTTTTCTCAAAACACTATCCTGCCCTAAATGAGCATTGTCCGTGCTGCTTAGCAGCTAGCTTACAATTCTTCAAGGAAAAACATTATGCTAACATGGTTGTTCTGTGAAACTCAATTGAAGTTCGGTATAAAACTAATCATGCAATAACGTTTACACAAGACATTTAATCCTTAAGAGGTTGGGTTGCGTCATAAAAGTTGGATATATTAGCATTAATGGCTTGGGCAGCTAACGAAATTAGCATTGATTAAAACGATTAGCCTATAGTTAACATATCTTAACCTTTGTGTGGTATTTTGACCAATCTTTTGATCTTTATATCAATGCATTATCACATCAAAGGAAAATCACTGAAAGTAGATACTTGGGAGCTGAAATTTTACGCAGATGGTGACAACATGGCAAGATTAGTTATCTATCAGGAGTGTGCCATCCCTTGGCTAAAATACTGCAAGAATGACGTGGAAGAAAAAGACCCGATAATCAAAAAACTACACAAGGGTTAACAATTCTCTCATTGAATTAACTTGGAAGGACAGGAATTTTTTTTAACAGCCTGAGATAGTATGTTAGCCTTTCGTCGCACTCAAGCTAACGCTTGCCCAACCAGAGGTTCCTCCATCTGGGCCATCCAAAGTAGCTTTTGCTCTTATGAAATATGATACAAATTTAAAATGACAGTCCACTTTTGGAATTTCGTAACGAAGCAAACATTAACCCAAAGAGAGGTTAAAAATACGGTTGCTTCATTACAAATGAAACGGGCTCAAGCGCAAATCTTTTTGGGGTCATTTTCTCAAAAAAGCAACGCCATGACCACTGGAATTGAACCGACCACATCCAACAATTTGTCTCTCCTAATTTTGTCATTTGTCTTCCCTAATTTGTCATTTGTCCTTCCTACGAGCGGAAGAGACCACAGGAAAGCGTTGTTTGGTGATGCGGTCACTGATTTTCCAAGACGAGAGGGTATAATAGCAAACAGGGCATCCTTGATCGTGCATCTCTCAGGCGGGGTAACCAGACGGCCCGTTTTAAAGGCGACAGTCTCGATTTTAAGCCTCATGCCCCAAGTCCAGACAGTGGTTCCGTTACAGGGTCCGTGCCAACCCCAAAATCTTATAAAAATCTGTTGGCCTTATAGAAAGATAATTGTGATGTGTGGTGGGCACGATGGTGATGGGTCTGTCTGACTGCAGCTTCCTTCCGGCCCCCCTTCTCCTGAGAAGGAGTTCCATGGTGAATGTTGCCAAGTGGACTTGCGGCGAACGTCCGATGCGGTTTTTGAGATGGGCCACCTCCGCTGCGGTGCTTTTGTTGGAATGGACGCACTGGGTCTGACTCAGAGGAGGATCTTAACCAAATAGCATCTCCTGGCGTCATGGCATCTACGCACTGGACACTTACTGCTTAAGAGACTGGAAGAGGATTCCTCCCACCTGTGGTCTATTCTCAAGGTTTCTTATTTTCCTCAGATGGGCTTTTTGAAGCTTGAGAGCGCTGAGTGAATGCTCTTGTGTATCTGTAATGTTCTATGTGATCCTATCTGCGATTTCTTTTCACCTGTGAAGTCCTTTGACACTGCTGACTCAGGGCTATACAAAAAACTTTTTTTAGGTGAAAATATTAAAGATATTGGTGTTAGTATTCCAGCGCAATTTACATTTATTTATTCTTATTTTTTCCAGCATCAAAAATGTTTCTAGTTTGAGTAAGGATTGACATTTCTCTTCAAGCACTTTGATGCATTTTAAGCTATTTTTTTCAGCTTCATATTATGCTGTAAGATCTATAAACTCTGCAAAATGCTAACATTTGCTGAAAGTTGATATAAACGTCTATTTTCTTTTGTTACTGTTAAAAAAGAAATAATTTTATGTATGCTTATGCAATTTTTACAGTTAATGAGATCATTCATGGTCACCACAGCGAGTTTGGGGGGGGGGGCAAAATGTTTTCGCTTTCCTGGGGGGGGGGGGGGGGGGGGGGGGGGGGGGGGGGGGCTTGCAAAAAAAGAATTGTGAACCACTACTCTGAGGTAAAGCACTACTTACTCCCTAAGAAATGTCCTTTGTTGTCAGCTACACAGACCATAAGAGCGAAAAAAAATAGCCGGAGAATCAGCGGGGGTGATTTTAGGCATAGCGGCAAAAAAAATTCCGAGTATGAAAGCAAAGCGCTTTAGATGGTACAATTACACTCAGACGCAATCTGGCTCAAAATGTCGAAATAAAAGAAAAGAGTACAAGACTTTGAGGCGCGTGGTTGCAAATGTTTGGCTGCATCACAGCCGCATTCTGTACTCGCTATGTTCACAGAGAGTGATGAACTGAAGATTAAAGTGATTTAAAGTCCACTTAACTGTTCTCAGGCCTCCTTGATAAATGAAATGAAAAAGAACATACGGGCGGATAGAAAAGAAATTCAAAACTTCGGATACGAGACGGCACCCGAAAAGAAGTCCATTTGACTTTTTTTTTTTTTTTTTTTGCGATAGATGTTCAAGGAAGTGTCCAAATTTCACTTGGGCGGAAAGTTTTTGGGAGATGTTCACATGTCGGTTGGAAGTCACCCACTCCCCATGAAATCATTTTCATTCCTAAAAACCACATTTCCTCTCCGCAAACTGTCAGTTGATTCTTGCGGATGGGGAAAAGAGCTTCCCCGGAACGATATTATTTGTGCTATTCGCATAATTTAGCTGTTTGATACATTAAACGTACAAAATCCTGACAAGAACATGTTTGAATTGGAGATCAAACATTTTTTTCGCCGGCTGATTGATGGAGTAGCATGAAGCATGCTGGCAAAGAGAGACGCTCTGGCTCCGAGAAGTGAATCACACAGCGAGCACAATGGGAGGAACCGCATCATGAAATACGGCTCCCAAGCCTCACCCCCCCCCCTTTCCACCCCGTCATCGTCACGGCGAGGTTTTTTCCCGCCGCACGCGAAATACTGGCCAGCTGCCATCATATGGTCAGGCGGGAGTCTGACGGGAGCCAGAGCTCACGCCACATCATAACTGTCTTCCTGTGAGCACTCCTCAGTGGGACGAGAAAAGAGCCCTGAGGTATCCCCGGTCATAGGCATCCAAGTACTTATCATTTTGAAGCTTGAAAAAAAATCATACCTGCTTGGCTTTGGATTTGCTGATGGTGTCCGAAATGGGCTTTTTCTTTTCTTTCACGGCGCTTTTGGCAAAGAGGTTCACAAACTCTTCAAAGTCCACCGTTGGTTCTTGAATTTTCTCCCAAACTAATGAACCGCTGTGACCGCAGACAGCAATAATGTTAACTGACATATATCTATAGATAAATATATAAAAAATGAGAAAAACAATATGCAAAACACAAAATACTGTAAAAATGCAGTAATAAAATGTATACTGGATGAAAAAAGTAACAAAAGCATTTATAATAAACAAAAACATGCCAAACATACTAGAATATGATAAATGAGAGAAAAAGATATATACAATATACTGTAGATGAATACAAATACATATTTCTAGTCTAAAAACATGAAAAATTTTGAAAGTCATAATTGAAAAGTACTGTAAACGGAAGAAAAATATACAGTACAATAATAAAAAACAGAATGGAAAAAACATGATCAAATCATAAAGCATTTGAGAACGAGTCCCAATATAAGACACTTTAGCGAGAAGTTGCTTCGGGTTTCAAATGAATCACTCTTAATTTGAAAAGAAAAATGGACTGTTCCTGTCACCACGTTAAAAGGCAATAAATGAGATTTGCTGATTCCCGCAGTAACCCAGTTAAAATCTCACCTAGCGCCTAAAGGGCCTTCCCGTACCGTCATTTGAGAAGGTCTTATTTAGGAAACAAAACGAGTTACACGACAACGCTAACGCTCGGACCGCATCGCATCGATTTTCCGCAAGGTTTAGCATCCCCGTCGCACGGTAGATGCTTATCTTAAGTGGACGAGTTTCCTCTCTCCTACGCGGGTGCCAGCGATGCCTATCGGTTTTCGTGTTCTTACTTCTTAGCGTGCAGCTGAATGCGCGTCCAGTAGAGCGGCTTCATGGGCTTGGGGGGCTCGACGGCGGCCTTGGCGGGGACGGCTTCCCGGACCGGCGCGGAGAAACCGAGGCCCGGCGGCGGCGGCGGCGGGGGGCCTTGGCCCGGGGGCGGCGGAGGAGGAGGGGGCCCCATTCCGGGAGGCGGGGGCGGCGGAGGCGGGGGGACCGTACCCGGTGGAGGAGGAGGTGGGGGCGGAGCTCCAAAACTCGGTGGTGGCGGCGGCGGTGGTGGAGGAGGAGGCGGGGGACAGGATCCAAGCCCGGGTAAGGGCGGCGCTGGAGGTGGAGGAGGGGGACAAGATCCAAGTCCAGGTAAAGGTGGGGGAGGAGGGGGTGGAGGCGGGATACTCTTGTTCCCCTGGCATGTGCAGACAAAGCCCCCTTCAGGTTTGGGGAGCCCGCCGATCACATCCAACTTGGGCCCATCTCTCAGCGGCGAAGTCTGGACGAAGGCCTCCTGGCTCCTGCCGTGATCCTCGCCGGCCTTGGTGGAGGAAACCTGCTGGCTCTGCAGCACGGCCATCTTGACGCGAAGGTCCAAGATGGTTTTCTCCAGCTGGGCTATGACGCCGCCTTCGTCCTCGGAGGAAGACTGCCTTGACTTCAACCTGCTGGGCTCTGTCTGTCAGCGGAGGAATCGGAAGAAACCTTTAGCGTGCAAAACATACAGCGCTTAACACATTCGGCAGAACTAAGTTTCACCAAGTGGACAAATCAGAAGAAAGCTTTACCGTGTAAAACATACATCGCTTAACACATTCATCGGAACTGAGTTTCACTAAGTGGACAAATCAGAAGAAACCATTAGCATGTAAAATATACAGCGCTTAACACATTCATCTTACGTAAGTTACCCAACGGTTCATGAGCCGCCAAAGCATAAAGATGGGAAAAAAAAAATTGGGCCACCAGTCACAAAACTGATAGGACCATCCAGCATGATGAAATTTATACGGACATTAAATTGTTCAAACTGAATTTAGTTTTAGCAACTAAATTAAAGTCAAGCTAAAAACATTCTTTAAAATGAAATTGATTATGCATCTATACATGGCCCGCAACGTTATTTAAAAAAATGCTGGTGGACAGCATTATAAGTGTGAAAAAAATATACTATCTTGCCTCATCACGTTGAACCGAAAATCTTTTTTTTTTTTTTTAAATAACCACTTTGTTATCAACAATGTGCAATTACTCGTGTGATTTATCTGTGATTTTTCTTAATAAGAAAAAAATAAGAAAAAAATTATATGCCCTTTTCATCTATCTACATGCATGCAGCCGTCATGGGAAAACTTTGATACCCCTCCTCTAATTTTTTTTTTTTTTTTCGTCATATCGCCTTGCCCCAGCGCGCAGTAATGCATTCCGAGAAAGCACAACACATCCAAGTTTGCTTCTTCATATTCACCACATTCCGTGCATATATTGAGGTGCTTTTCCGGGCATATCATCTATTATCTTCGACGTCTATCCCAAATAATCAAATGAAAGTGAGCCAAGTATAAGCTACGTTCAGGTCGACTGAATCTAGAACGTCTAGACTCCATCAGACCTCGTGGCTCCAGACTGGATGAGTGGGATAGCGAGAGATTTGACCCCAGAGACAGCGAGTCTCGTTGGGCCTCAAATGGGGCGAGGGGGTTGGGTGGTGGACCACCACTACCGCGACGCATTTGCAACTTGTGGTCACATGAATCCAAAGACATTGTTCGGATATTCTTTTATTTATTAGCGCTGGTACTAAACAACGGCTCCCCGGAACTTGGTTAAATGAGACAAGCCTGACCTCTGGTGGTAGCTTTGGGATTTTGACATTGTATTAAAAAAAATAAACAAATGAAAGCCGGTGTATGAAATTAAAAAAATGAAAAAATAAACGGAAGATTGCATAGTAAACAAAAAGAAAAAAATTGAGAAAACTACATAAAATAAAATTGAATAAACAAAACCATATGGTAGAAATTTAAATAAAAATGTAATTAACAAAACCACATGGTAGAAATATAAATAAATCTAAGTGGATTAAATGAGTAGTGAGTTCTTTTACAGCCTTAATACGCAACCAAAATATACAAATTATATATATATATATATATATATATATATATATATATATATATATATATAAAAAAAACAGTATAATCATAACAAGACAAATAAAAAGCAATGTATATGGCATGGAAAAGAAAAACAAATGCAAAAGGAATCAATCAAAAATACCTATAAAATTTAGAAAATAAAATCGATGAAACAAGGTAAAATAAATGAAGGGCGAAAATATAATACACCTAAATAATAATAATAAATAAACCTCACCTAACCCGACATTTGCATGAACCTAAAATTTTAAAAGATACTAAAGATAATCATAACAATTACAACAATAATGCTACTAATAATAATAATTTCACTTACAATATTTTACAAGAAAGCACTGAACAAAACATAAATAACATCTAAAAATCACAATAATATACTGGCTTGCTTTATTGTACTAACAAACATTGCTGGCATAAATGCCAATAATATACATTTTAAAGACGGCCCAATTTAAACGACTTTTATCCCACCAATTTATTATATTATATTATATTATATTATATTATATTATATTATATTATTTATTTATGTATTTATTTTTAAAAAGTGCACAAATGCTACCAACCTGACTTGGCGCTGCTGGCTTGGCCTTCAAAGGTACTTTGGGAGTCTGCGCTCTGGCGGGCGTTTTTCCGCCGTAGAGCTCCCAGAGGTGCGAGGATACGGGCAGCCCCACCGTGGCCCAGGTGTACAGCTGCTCCCCCTGTTGGTAACACATTAATGACTAAAACGTGCTTTCAGCAATTATTTTTTGTTTTTAAAATGAGCAAAAGAAAAGACAACACAAATCAACTTTCAGCACTTTAATGTTGTACATGTTAGTCTGAAAATGAAAAAAAAAAAGTGCATCCAAGTGCCTGAAATAAAAAAAAAATTGTCGATCCTTATTCAAACTGGAAACAATTTTCACCTACTGATCAGTTGATGCTAAAAGAATATCAAATTATATAATAAAAAATGTTAATTGTTCTGGAAAATGAACACAGGGGCAGCAATATCTTAAATATTTTAACCTGAAGAAAACAAAAAGGATTCAAACTTTCCTAATTTTATTTCTAAATCACATTTATCCTTCATTTGAAATAGAAAAATAATTTAGAAACGTTTATTAACTCCCACAGACGCTCTGAGACTGAAAGTGCCGCTGCACCACCTGGTGTTGTGGATGTGCAATTACACTTCATACAGCAAGCGCAAAGCCTGAAAGCCAAACTAACCCGCAAAAGACGAATGGCCACAAAATAATTATTGTTGCATTAAATAGCGAGAAAATAGATTTACTGACAGTTGCAGAAACACTCTAAAAATCTCACACCACCGGCATGCAAAACGCATCATTGTTTTTTTTAGATAAGATCAACCAAACCATTAGCATTGGCTAATTAGACAAAATGTGAACAGGAATCACATAAACCCCAATCAAATAAAAACGTCTTTCTTTTCAGGCGTATATAAAGAGGAATTGAGATGCAAATGTTTTCCTCCCCTTTTCATTTAGCTGAGTGTGCTTCCATTATTTTGAACAAAAAGCACAGCTCATATCTAATGTCTCTCTGAAGCTAATTAATTTTCAGCCATTTATGCTTTATGTCGCCTAAATGCAATTCAAACTTCTTTTTCTGAATCCTTTTATTGCCCTCACATGATAAGCAAAGTTTCTGTCTGTTGCCATGGTACGAGTTTTAAAAAAAAATGCAACTGTGCAAGTCCAAACCTCATTTTTTCTCATTTTTTTTTTCCCTGGGAAGAGCATGCTGGTTAAGCTGGATGGAAGCACGTGGAAGAGTTACATAACGCGGTCAGCAGATGGTCTACGCCAGCATCGCCGATTGTGCCCGTGCGAGTGGGAGACGTTTTAATCCACTCATGCGCGCAAAAAACATGGATGTGTGCGATTCATGATGGCCTTTTGTCATGAAAGAATGCTTTTCCCCTGGAACGGATGACACTGAAAAGCCGAGGACCTAAAATGTGCCCGTAGGCAACCAAGACGTTCAAAACTAAACCCCAGAGCAAAATTGTGACATTTTACGCAGTATTTTGTGCTGAATTTTCATTATATAATTCTAGGCAGCATCGTAGTGTTGAAATATCTACTCCGGAAAAAAAAAATATAATAATAATTATGTAATATGTAATAATAATCCTTCTATGCTAACTACTTGGTTTTGGACTAGCAAAACCAAAAACCAAAAGTGGCGCGAGAAGACCGAGCAAAGAGGATTCAGTCATTTGTTAGCTAAATTTACGTTTTGTTTGATTGTGCTCGTGCGTAAAAAACACTTCAAAGCGGTTCCATTTGTTATACAAACACAATTACAAAGAAAAATTCAGAAAATCCAAAATGTTACCAACATTGCAGCTAAAGTTAGCTTGCGTACGGAGCTAAAGGTAGCTTAGTTTTGCTAGCACTATTTTGTTTCAAAATGCCACGATTTTGACATGTCTATGTGATCGCAGCCGGACGTGCGAGAGTTTGTGCGCAAAAATAATCATTGTCCAAAATTTCGGACCACATTAAACATTTTTAACTACACATTTTTGGGATGAATTTATTAGGGTTTATTACAAATATTACAAAATTCGAATTCTCACTTTAAAGGGATAGTGTGTAAGATTTAAACCGTTTTTCATTGCGGATAGCAGGTGTCCGTAGCTAGAACAAACATGGCCGCCTCCGGAGAAGTGCCACGCCCCCTGTAATATTATTTAATAACTAGACTTATGATTATATTTAAAACATAAATCATTAAGAACACATTCATTTGCATGTTTTTGAAGCTTAAAATCATTACTCCTTTTGAATGAAAAACGACCTAAATTTTACACACTGTCCCTTTAAAAATCAGAACTCTGAGGGGATAATGTGCGTTAATTCTGAGATTTTTTTTTTCCCCTTTAATACATATGTTGCCCGTGTCGTGCCCTTGACCCTTTCACCGCCGGCCAATGAGTTAATGAGAACAATAGCGGACTTACGTTAAAAGCGAGTTTGGCGTCACCCTGTCGGTCCCCTCCGTTGTCGCCGAAGGGGTGCAGCAGGCCCCGAGTCAACATTCGCTGGCACATTTCCTCGGCCCGCTCCTCGGAGGAGTCCTCCTCCTGGTTCAGGTTCATGCTCAGCCGGTCCAGCAGAGTGCGGCCTGAAGACGGACTTCCATTAGTGACGCCGCAACGACGTTACGCTTTCCACGCGGAATGCGGTGAGTTCTTTCAAGCGCTTTGTTTAAAATAGACGTGACGGTTCGCCGTGTGATAATTAAACGCTTGAGGCCAAGGTGTTAATGATGCAGCTGAAACTTCTCTACTTGGTTCTTCTCATCAGGAGCAGATTTTTAAGCAATCGTTTTCTGAGGATGTTTACAATGGTCAATTTTAGAATTGTGCGTGCTAAAAAAATGAGCCACAAGCTGCCAGGCAGAAGTGAGGTCTACTGGAGGTGATGCAGCACAGTGAAAAGCAAGAAGGCGAAGAAGTTCCCCAACTAAACTCCAGTAACAGCCATGATGAGCCATGATGGCGATGGATATTAAAAAAAAAAAAAAAAAAAAAAGTCTCCACAGCTGTAGGACTTTATATGGCGCTTTAAACATATTCTCATAGAGGGTGTGCACACTTTTGCAAAGACTTTACCCCCGCCAAAAAGATCTTACATGTTATAACAGTGGAAACGAATGTTGGAAAAAGTTTTAGAATAACTGATCTTTGTCTCGATTACTATTTTTACATTTTAAGTAACACAATCCTGACATTTGAACAGGGGTGTGTAGACTTATTATATCAAGCGTATGCCTATGAAAATTACAGTGTAGTCCGTTTGAATGCGTTGCTGCTTTGTGCAAAAATGAGTAGCAGTTTTGTGAAGCAATAAGACTAATGTTCATTTTCAGTAGCGCATTTGTGTTTTGCAATATATGTTAGCATTAAGATAGCAGAATTCCCTTTCAAAATAAAGGTCAATAATTGGCAATTGGTCAATAAAGGGCTTGGATTCAATGTTTATGTTTTGTGTGGCAGACTAACTTAACTCATTCAACCCCAAAGACGTATTTTTACGTATGTTTCAAGTTAGCCACTTTAGTCCAGATTCTTAACTATTTTGAGACCTGAAAATCATTACCTGGGATTGAATGTGTGGAGTCTGTTAAGACATAATACGTCTTCGGAATTGAATGAATTTGAAAAGTTCAACGGGGAACGACACCGCTTGAAGCAAGCACGCTTGACCTCTTCATTGGAGAACAGTAACAGCACACATAAATGCTTGAGAATTGATAAAAATACATCCATGAGAAATGTAGACTCTTAAAATGAAAATAAATGGGCTGAACAAGTTCATTAGATTGCAATATTTGCTATACTTTCACCTATATTTGAAAGGAGATTATAAATAGTAACAGTAAATAAATCACGTAGACTGACTGGACCTGGACACAAAGTTTAAAACGATATCCCAGCGGAAATAATGTCAATTTTTCCTCTTGGTTGACTGTTGCAAACAGTTTTGGGAGTCTTCCCCTCCTCAGGGTTGCGTGTGACCTGGAAAGCCGGGCAAATTCCGCAGCATCACATGCGTTGCCCGGGGAGCGAGCGGCGAGACCGATCGGCAGACACAATATCCAAACGCTCGCCATTCGCCGCGCTTAATGAGACTTCTTTGTTATTATAAGGCGTCTCTTTGTTGGATTCGCTCTGACGAGATGTGAAATGACGTCACGTCATGACTCATATTTGCCACGCAGATAAACTGTCACTTTGGTTTAGCGTTCGGGGTGATGCATTGTGGGTAAATTCGCCGATGTGCGTATCACAGCGTTGTCAGTTGTTGCAGCAGCTGAGCTCATTTAATGCGTAAGAAGGAGAACAAGTTAGCGTTTGTTTGAGTGGACGGTTCCCTCTTACTTGACCTTGACGTCGAATCATTTAAATTTTGCGGCAATTTTAACCCTTAGGGAGTATCGTGAGCATTTCTGGGTCATTTTCTTCCACATCATTCCGGCAGTATTTTAAACAAGGAATGGCGTAACCTGCTAGTGTGATAACTAAGCGTTTGTGCCACGTTGAACTTTGACATGATGTGTCCATCTGGGTGAAATTTCAGCTGCCTAATACCTTCTTTAAATGTGAAAGCCTGCGAAAGGGTAAATTTAAGAAATTGTATTTCTCATGACACCCTGAAGAGAATTTACCAACTTGTGAGTCACATGCTTGCCTTTGTGGGAAGATATAGTGCAACAAAGAGAATAAATGATAAACTAAACTGTTTTGTTTTTTTTCTAATCTGATTTACCAGAGGCGCTTTGCAAAGCAGATGTCTCGCTTGCTCTATTTCCTGTGGGATACGCCTCCTTGATGACTTCATTAACTCAGTGACAGGCCCTCCTATACCCTTATTTCAAAAGAGAGAAAAAAATAAAACGGAAAATAAGTACCTATGTTTGGAAAAATTCGACTGTAAAGAAGAATAAAAACGGCTTTGGGATCGGATGAGTTAATATTTCATTTAAAGTTGTGATTCGATTTTTGAAATGGTCTCGTAACTAACCACTCCGTTTCTAGATCAGTTTCTAGATCAGTTCTCCGGACTGAAGCTGTTTTTGGTAAAACCGCTTTCAGTTTTTCTGCATGATAGTCCTGGAATGCTGCAAACCTTAATCCGTGCCTTTGTTAGAACCTCACTAGGTAACCGTAATGTACTTCATTTTGGACTGATGGGAATCCTCCTTCAAGCCTCTCCAGTTGGTCCAAAATACTGCCGATCGCTTCCCAACTGGAGCTCGTCAGAGGGATCACATAAATCCAGTTTTGGCCTCCCTTCACTGGTTCCATATTCACGTTAAAATCATTTAAAGAATAATGTTTTAATTCTTAAGCCTTTAAGCGCCAAATTAACAAAAATGCACCACGCAACTTTTACAGCGTCCCTTTATCGTATGGAGATCAAAAATTCATAGAGAAAAAGTGAGATTTCAACCTCGATGTGCAACTAGCAAAAAAAAAAAAAAAAAAGCATAAAAAGAGTAAATTTCACAGCGTCATCATTCTATCGTTTTTACTTTCCGAAAGCTACAGCTAAAAGCAGTTCCGATATTTTAGCCGTGGAATCGAAAACTAGAAACGTATGATCAAACTCACCAGAGAAGATGTCCAGGTAGGAAGCCGTCCCCCTCGAAGACCTGGAGTGTCCATAGTGGGCTCTCCTAGAGCCCAGCGTCCAGTAAGTGCCACCTGTAGCTCCCTTCTCCGGTTGCTCCTGTTCCAAATAGACGGATCCGTCGCCGCCGTCCGGCTCGCCGCACCAGTCCGCCGAAGTACCGAGGGGGCCCCCGATGGAGCTGGACCTCTGCTTGCGCCCCCAGACTCCCTTGGGATCTTCGGGTTCCCCGGGGTCTGTTCTTCTGGACACACAGGGGCTGGTGAGCGGAGAGGTGAGTTGCCTGGTGGTGGTCTTGACGTAGGAGGGGTGCACCGGGGGGTAGAGTTTAACCGTGGACGGGGAGACGGCGGAGGTGGGTCTGGCGGGGCTGTCCGAAGTCAGGTTGATGGACATGCTGTTCTTCTTCCGCAGGGACAGGAAGTCACGAGCCGCGTTGCGGTCTTCCGCCCCTGGTTCCGAAAACAAGTCCATGCTGCTCGCGCTCTTTTGAGCGCCTACAGATTCGACCCGGAGACGCGGGACCTCTAGGGCCTTGCCTCGAGGGGTCCAGTTCTCTTGACCGCGGCACGGGACCGGGCTTTCCAGGTCGTCCTCGGCACTCTCGTAAGACGAAGGGGTGGTGGTTAAAGTGTCCGGGAAGCTGTAGGTGCTGTTGGTCTTCGGCAAGAGGCTTCCGTCGCTCCTCTCCGTGTCCGGCGCGGAGGACGGTCCCGACTCACTCGGCGACCCGGGCGCGGACCGATCTCCGGGCGCGGGCCGACGGGAAGAGATGTCCCCGTCCAAGCCGGGAATCCGATGGGATCGAAGGTTCTCGGCGGCGCCGCTTCCTCGGAAGCTCGGGTCCTCGCGTCGGACCTTCATGGCTTCCTGGATATCCGTCAAAAGATCCTCGGCGTCGGCGGCGGCGGAGTGGAAACTGTAGATGTCGCCGTCGGATTCCGAGCCGGCTTTGTGGAAACAGTCGCCCTCGAAATCCGACGCCATCTCATCGGCGGACAGGCTGGCCCGCCCTCCGGGTCGGAGCGACCTTTGGTCGTCCAGCGAGTCATCCTTGGACGATCCCTTGGCCTTGGAAGCCTTCCTGATCTTCATCCCGGAGAAGACGGAGACCTTGGAATCCGACTTGGATTTCTTCTTCTCGCTTTGTTCCCCTTTGCCGGTCTTGTTGGACCTCTTGGATTTCTTGTCCGCTTCCTCGCCGTCGCCTCCTTTCTTCTGCTTGGCCTCCTGGTTGCCCATGCTGCGGAGCAAGCGGACCCCCCTGGCTAAGAGTCCGTGCTGCTGGGGTCGAGGCCGGGCATGCGGCCGGGGATCCTCGCCGGCTCCTCCGCCGAACCCCGCTCGCGAGGATGCCGCCGATGACGAGAGGAGGCGGAGACTGGCGGTGACGGCCGCCGACTCGCCGCCGCTGACGCTCATTCCTCGCTCGCCCCCCCTCCCGCTCTCGACTTCTCTGCCGCTCTGATCCTTCCTCTCCCTTTGCCCCTCCTTTCTGTCCCCGTCTGCTCCCCTCCATTCGGATCTGTTGCATAACGGGCTGCTGTTGGAGCGAAAGCGCCTCTGCTCGCAAACGTATGCCGCCGCCGACGGCGCCGACGGCGGCTGCGGACGGCGGAGGCCGCCCGCGCCGCTGCTCTTGCGCTTGTCTTTGAAGGGGCTGGTGAAGAAACTCTCTTTGAGGAAGGGCACTTGGCTTTCCACGGTCTTAATGGTCTGCATGGTGGACGCTGCGGCGGCAGCCTGGGGACGCGCCGGCGAGTTTGGCTGACGCGAGAAAGGGGAAAGACAAGTTGATTCATTTGATTGGGAGGCCTCATCGAAAATTGAAATTGTTATGTAATTGCAGTCTAAGCACGAGTGGGTTATTTGTTAGTATTCCAGGAGAAAAAAAGTCTTTTATTCGATTCATTTTGTGCCAAGGTCAGGCTTAAAAACATATCACATTATAGAACCTCGAGTAACTTTCAAAAATGTGAAAAAAAAAATCCTTCACTATTCGCCTTAGTCGCAGTCTATCAAAATGAGTTGAAAACAACATATGATTTAATTGCTTGCTCGAATAAAAGTGAAGAATCGTTAAGTGTCCTTCCATTTTATGTACGCGGCCCTCAAAAGGTTTGGACACTCCTGCGGTACAGTATCGACATTGTTATCAAACGGGTATCGGAATCGTATCGTCGGCTGGTAAATGATTTCGTAACGAATAAAAAGTGCCACTGAACAACTCTAATGGATATGTTCCTTCTCAAAGTTTATTTATTTATTTAAACCCTGGGGAAAGTTTAAACAAACATGAGCTTTTTGATGTTTTTGATGTGGAATAGTATATGAAAAAAAACACACTAGGAGGCTAAAATATTGCATGGACTGTCAAAACAAGACAACTTTGAATATGCCACACTGCTGGCCCTTCTAAACGCTTGCAAATTGGAGGTGGAGAGGAAACACCCTATAGGTGTCAAATTTAGCCCGTGTCAGGCTCATTTACTGCCATTCAAAATTGGAAATATTGTCAATTTGTTATCATGCATTTACCTAATTTTTGCATTTATTCTTTCGACTTTCGAACGGAGCGAAATAGAAGTTTTTGTGTTGACACCCCAAAACCACCGGATGTCGCCAGCGGCCAACTTTTGACATTTGCAAGCCTTTCGATGACTTTGATGAGCTGGACTCCCATAATGCAAAAGTCTCCAAAAGTCATAATACGCTCATTATGACATAACCTATTTTTAATTTAAAAAATATATAAATATACAGCGCTATTATCACATTTTTTTGTACTTAAAGGGGCATAGATAGATAGATAGATAGATAGATAGATAGATAGATAGATAGATAGATAGATAGATAGATAGATAGATAGATAGATAGATAGATAGATAGATAGATAGATAGATAGATAGATAGATAGATAGATAAAGGCTGGTGCCACTGAACATTTTGAGGGGTTGAAAGTAAAAATATATTTATATTTAACGATTTTATGACCGTTTCATCCAGCCCAAATTGGGTGATGATAATCCAGAGTAACCCAGAGATTAACATGACTACGCTGACAAAACATAACAAATCTGGCATCTGGAATGTTATATAGGACCTCTTTGAACTACGTCAAAGTGAAGTTAAGCACAATGCATCGTCCTCCAAAAACGCGCTCGCCTTCACTCAGTCTTTTTACAAACTACACGAATATTAAACCTTAAAATGATGATATAAAGGGAGCGAACTTGCCTGAGTGAAGCGCTGGCGGACTGACTGAAGAAAACGACACAAGCGAGTTTTTGTCCTCGTCCACAAGGTTCGTCTCAGCAACGGGTCACATGAAGTTTCCTCATTTGCCTCATCACATGTCTGCGTTCCAAGGCCATGTCCCATTTAGACCACCCCGCCAGAAGAACCTTTCGCAGCAGCAGCCTTGAAAATGCTACACCACCCGTTCGAGATTCATGTTTCTTGAAGGGTTTTATGATATTGTGGAAAAAGAAGAAAAAATAAAGACTAATAAGCTAGACTCACTCATAAATCCTGATACCGTTTTGGAAGCTGTACCATTAATCAAGACACAGGTGAGCGTGACCTAAGCGTTATCCAATCAGCTGTGAGTGTTTGGGGCCAAAGGCCCGATTCCAATACTCGCGAGTCTTAACTTCCGCCCTTCAAGCGCGTACTTCCGGTGAGGGAACGAGTGTATGGAATGGGTCAATTCACGAAAGCCAGTGCTTTTCAATTTTTTGCAAAGAAAACTTTAGACTATAGGCAACTATCCCCCCCCCCCCTTTCGTCTGTAAAATAAAAATATGTCCATATACCTTCATTTATTTCAAAATAAAATACTGCTCCACTAAGTTGCTTTATACGTTTACAAGCATGTCTAGTCGCTAGGGGGCAGTAGTTTCGACAAATTCTGCCCAACCATAAAGAATTTCCATCCCCTAATAGAGGCGCAGCAATATCTTAAAACATTTTAACCTGAAGCGCCGAGTGATTTCTAAATCACATTAATGACTAAAGTGCAATATTTGATACCTTTTAATCATTGTGATTTAAGAAAAAAAGTGTTGTTGAGGACAATTTAAAAAGTTAACTTTGTCAATGAGCGAGTCTGCACATCTAATTCTAAGTTACACGTCATGTGCCACTAGAGGGAGCCAGCACACCACTTAACATCTTTAAAACTCAACCCAATGGAAGAGCATTTTATTTTGACTTCAACAGGTCGAAAATAACAATAATAGTTTGTGAAACCATCATTTTGGACCATTTATTGACTTCAAAGTTGAGTATGATTGGCATACTGTAACAAAAAGACATTTGCGTTCACCAAGTTTACATTCCCGATATTTGACCGGTGTAAAAAGTCTGTTAGATGCATATCAAATACCAAGTGTTGAAAGAACATTTTTTCGTATACAGTACAGAAAAGTAGAATGGCAGCTGTCCATCAACGCCTTTGTACAAGATTCATGGTGACGAATTTGGATGCTGCATACACTGTACACAAAGATGCAGACAACGGCAGCTGTCAATCATGATGTCACGTTCCCTTGTTATGCTAACATCCGTCTATTTCACTTGCTATTTTCGTCGCTGACGAAATGAGAGGTGGAGTGCAACATGGAATGGTCGACAGTCATCAAAAATGAAAATCCAGCGATATTCCCCAAAAGAAACAAATGGTTTATATAGGTGTATATATATATATATATATATATATATATATATATATATATATATATATATATATATATATATATATATATATATATATATATATATATAAACCATTTGTTTCTTTTGGGGAATATCGCTGGATTTTGATTTTTTTTTTTTGGGGGGGGGGCTTTTCAGCCCTTAAAAATAATAAAAAATAATAATGAAATAATATTAAAGCTTGTAAAAACAGCCAATATATTTGCCCTCCAATTCCAATCAGCTCAAAATTATGCGATCAGGTCATCTCTAATATATATGCACACATATACAGAATATCTGTGTACACATTAATACATTATACGTAAATATTGTTATGTTATATATTTCATATATTCGATATTTTTGTAAATTCAGATTAATACTGTCAAATCCTTTTGTTAATAACCACAGAATTTTCCATCATCAATCACATGTAATCACTACAGTTTTCTATTTTGACATTCGCTTCTTTTTAAAATAAAACTGTAAATCTCCCCTGTAAGTTTGGTTTCAAAGAAGGAAGTAAATTGAACTGAGTTAATAGCGCTAACTATTTAGTTTTTAACACTTTATAGAATTTAATTTCCAAACGCTGGAAATTAAATTCTATAAAGTCCTAATAGAAAATGGATAGACGAATGTTTGGGATTTGTGAGTAGTTGTGAGTGTTTTCTCCACCATTCTTTTTTTTTATTTTAACATGGAGGTGTGCAACTCCTGGCCTATATTCAAGAGTCCAGAATCACCTTGTTCACAATGTATACACTTTCAAAACAATACATTTCAAGACTTTCTGATCATTTGGAATAAAGTCAATCTATAAATGAGATACGTACAAAAACAGTATATCAAGTGGGCGTGATAAACCAGAATTAGTTACCAAAACACACTTGAAAGTTTCTATTTTTTCTTTTTAAATGCACTACATGTTAGTTCCCCCTCCCACCACTAGAGGCTGCCCTGGCTCCACAAAAAAAAAACATCTCGACTCGATACTGACAAATTACAGTAGAAAGTTCAAAGAAGGCCGTGTCCAAGAAAATCGACATCTTTGTGTGGGTGTGAAAGCTGCAAAAGTACACCAAGAGAATGTCATCATTTTTTTTTCATCATAACTATCATTACCACAATGACGTCAAGTACGTGAACACAACCGGAAGTACCTGTCGTCGCCATTGTTTGAAAAAAGCACAACAATCACATAGAACACAAGAGCATTTCACTGACTGTGGTGCCGCACGGAATACTCAGAGAACTTTTTTTTTCTCCAACTGGCTCAAAAATTCAAGATGGGTTGCACAAAAATAAAAGCTCTTTTAGACACCACTCAAGAATATTTTAGATCCCATCGAACACAAGTTATGTCTATGCAGGAAGGCAAAAGTTCAGATAATCTGATACAAAATCAAAACGAAACAAAAAAAAAAAAAAACATGCCGGTCAAAAAGTCGAGGTCCTGTCAACACAACACAGTATGTCTTGGCTTTTGGTGACAAATTACAGATGCAAAGTTCTGTTTGTTTACAAAGGCAAAAGTACGGAAACGCGGAGGTGCCAAAATAAAGGAAACATTTTTGACTAGCGTAGCATTTTTCCCATATTTGCAATAAGCGCTGAAACAAATACGTTTCAATATATAGTTCTAAAAACCACATTAGGCTAATGGTAAAAATATATTTTAAAAAAATCCCATAATACCTCTGAGAATGGACTTGCTAATGCACAGTACATTTGGACATATGGAAAATAGTTTTTTAAACAATGCCATGAGGTAACGCAAGTTTATTTATTTTTTTTTTAGCATTTGGCCATCATATTATCATTATGTAGGAAAAAAATTAAGATTATTAGTCATTTTATAGCTTTACGATTAGCACTTTATCCAACATCGCCCCAGGAATGGGAAATCAAAAGCGCAAATCAAAAGCCCGTAGCATTATGTGAAAAATGCTATTTTAGCATTTCGCCGATAAGATCATTCAAGTACATTGGAATGAATTTTCCAGTCCAAAACGTTTCCCCCGAACTGGCACTTCCCCGTTTCCGCACAAAGCGCTGGAGTCCGCACGTTCCAAATCTAGCTAAAGACAAAGAGAACCGATAACGAGCGACAATCCCTAACCGTGTGACAAAGCTCTCCTCTGACCCCCTCGAGTCAATTGCACTTGAATACTCTTCCATAACAAAATACGTTCTTTTCTGTAAAAAGCCCTTACACCGGTTCTTCCGAGACCAGAGATCGGCCTTGCGGTTCTGGATCTTACCAAGCGCGGCATCGGCACAAACACACATGGCAAGCACCGCCTTCGATAAACCCCCGAAAGAAACCCTTGGAAGCTTTTTATTTCGAATTCCGCCATCAAGCCACTCCGGCGTCCTTTACGTGGATTCTGTGGGAATCCTGCTGTGGAAGACCACAGACTGCCTCTGCTGGAACTGCAGTTTCCTACGCTTCTTCTGGTCCCAGCGGCACAGCAGGATCATCTTGAAGGTGGTCCGGAAGGTCTTGTTGCACAGGGCGTAGCACATGGGGTTGACGGTGCTGTTGACGTAGCAGAGCCAGTAGCCCACGGCCCACAGCGTGTTGGGAATGGACGCTTTGCAGAAGGCGTTGATCAGAACCATAATGTTGTACGGAGTCCACGTGATGATGAACGCGAAGAGAATGGCGCTGAGGGTTTGCGCCGCCTTCTTCTCTTTCACCAAGGACATGCGTTTTCTCTTGGAGATCTGAGTCCGAGCTCGGGCGGCAAATCGCTTGGCGAGCGCCGCCTCTTTGAAGGACATCGGGACGGAGGGGGATTTGGCCGACGCGCCGGCGGTGGATTCGGCGACCGCGGATGCCGGATCATCCGGGGAACCCGAGTCGGACGTGGACCGGACGGTCGGCAAGGACTGGATCTTGCGCGAACAGAAGCGTTGGTGGTAGCTGTTTCGGGCGCCGTCGGGACCCACGTTTGCGGCGACGGCGGCGAGGCCGTCCCTGTTGTATTCCGCGCTCCTCAGCGGGTCCTGTTCCGAGGCTTCGTCCAGGTCCTCGCAGGAAGTGAGCTGGGAGTTGACGGCCGCCTTAATGCCGGGTAGGCTGAGAACTATGGAGAAGATGCTGTGGCTTTCCCTCCCGCCGCAGTCCTCGTCCTCCGACGAGGCCGACTGGTCCAGCGAGACCGCGTTATCGTTGTTGTTCCAGCTGTCGCTGCTGCTCTGGTCCGGATCCCGCTCCGCTCGCCGGATGCTACCGGGTCTCCAGGATCGAAGGCCGGGCCAGCAGTGCAGGCGGCTGACCAACTCTCGACACGCGCTCTTTCTTTGAGACAAGCGGGTCAGCTCGTAACTGTTGCAGCTTCTGGAGCTGCCGGTTTGACGCGCGAACCGGGTTCGATCGTTGCCGTTCCTGGCCGCCAAGCCGCCGCCGCCGCCGCCGCCGCCGCCCCGGGCCCCCGAACCTTGCAGCCCGGCCAACTCTTTGGAGCGGTTTTCGGTCTCCTTGTAAATGCGCCAGTAGAGCACGCTCATGATGGTGACGGGCAGGTAGAAAGCCGCCATGGCTGTGCAGAAGGTTATGATGGGCTGCTGGAGGAACTGAATGTAGCACTTGTTGGGAGGAACCGTCCTCTGACCCTCAAAGAACTGCCACAGAAGGATGGCCGGGGCCCAGAGGACCAGAGAAACAAACCAGGCCAGGCCGATCATGATCCCGGCCCGTTTGGTCGTCCGTTTGGCCCGGTAAGTCAGAGGCCTGGTGACTGAGAAGTAGCGGTCGAAACTGATGACCAGAAGGTTCATGACGGAAGCGTTGCTGGCTACGTAGTCAATGGCCAGCCACAGATCACAGGCCCAGTTCCCCAAGGCCCAGTAATCCATCACCAGGTAGGCCGTGTAGAGGTTCATGGAGATGACCCCGATGATGAGGTCGGCCACCGCCAAGCTCAGCAGGAAGTAGTTGTTGACCGTCTTGAGCTGCCGATTGACCTTGAAGGACACCACCACCAGGATGTTCCCGATGATGGTGACCAGCGAGAGCGTCCCGGTCAGCAGGACGATCAGGACCACCTGCCACACCGTGTGCCCGCCCAAGGGATCCGGGGCCGACGTCCCGTTCCCGTCCGGCGACCGGGTGGAGTTTAAAAGGGAATCCGCCGAAGAGGAATTGGCACCCGGGGTGCTCACCTGAAAAAACAACCAGGGTCCCGTCCCCGCCTGGCGGAAAGAACTGGATTGCGGGGACAAGCCGACCGCCGGTAAGGTGTTGGAAATCAGGAAGACGCCAGAAGAGTCTGTGCTGTTGGAGCTCATTGTTATGTCCTGGCATGTTCTGATGGGGAGAAACAGTGCAGAGGGAGACAGACGTGAGAGACCGGCGAGTCTTGCGTGCGCGAAAAAGCAGACGGAATAAATCAACGTGCAGTACCACCAAATGGCCACTAAGTGGGAGTAGAAAGCTACTTTATTTTCTCCACTGTCGCCTAAAATGCTTCGGGACACTGCATTCATGTAAGCACAATCGATATTGTGTATTTTACATTTGATTATCTTACCTTACATTATTTTTCGAGTGTCAACATGCGATCTTTAATTTTTGTAAAAATCAAGATTCAAGAGTTTTATTGTCATATGCATAGTAATACTAGAAAATGAACTTCTTATTTTGTTCACTTCCCCGAGGGGACTACGTTCCACAATCGAGCAAATAATAAAGTAGGCAATAAAACAAAAGCAAAAATGAAAACAGTCATAAATATAATACAAATTAATAACATGTAAATTAACAACATGTAAAAGGTTATGCACAATTTGAACAGCTTAAAATTAGGAAAATAATCATAATTTAAAAAGTACTACACATCCATCCGTCCATCCATTTTATCACATAATAATAATAACAACAATAATAATAATAAAAAATAATGTAAAAAATTGAATTGTGACAAGAAAAAAAAGCCACTTTCTTCCCTGGCAAAAATTGTCCTTTGACAGTAAACAAATGAATAAATAAATAAATGTTCCCAAAAATACCTGCAGTAAGAATTTGTTAAAAAAAAAAAAAAAAAGATATTTTGGGGGTCTTGTCTGACTGCGAAGGAGAACTATCAACAAAAATAACAATTCTTTCAATAAATAAAACTGCTATTTTTTGACAAGTCTAACTTAAAAGGAAAAAAAAAAGCAAGAAAAATTGCAAAAAAAAAATAGCGACGTAAACCTGCGATCGAAAAAGTTATGTTCATCAATGAAAATCCGCGATAATAGTGAAGCCAAAATAAAAAAATGTAAATAGGCGTCTTACACACACACCAAAACGCAATGATAATTTTTTTTTCTTTTTACCTGCAGGAATGGGGTTTCCATAGTACTTAGGCAGTGATTGTTTGGCATCTCAAGACTGAGAATAACTAAGTTATAGCTATCAATTATGTCAAAATGTAACTCAACCTATTTCCAGCTATTCACTTCAGACTAAATATAGTCTAAAATGAAAGCACATTATCGGCTTCCTTTTGATTTCAGTTCACAATTGATACAGCGTTGGACGCAAGAATGCTTATGCGGGCCGTAAAACCATCTCGATGAAAGACTTGATTACGGATGGAACCTAAGTGGCGTTTGCAATTTTGTCTGAGGGTCACTTAAGGAAGCCCGAGCCAAACGACAAACAGCGGATACTTGCTTTTTCGGTTTCTTGACAATTGGATGAAACGTTAGGAGACGTTTTGCCTTGTAATTGCCATTTGCATTCAAATGTTTGTCTCAGGCGAAACATTTCTCCGACGATTTCGCTTGCCAGCGAAAACCTGATCTCAACTTGTTTGAAAATGCAAAGGATGACTGACGCCATTGTTGTTTGTAATAGCATACCATAGTCTATAATACCGTGACGATATCGGACCATTTATCAAATATTAACCTGGAACCTGGAAACTCTTCTAAATTTGAAAAATACACAATATGCCTTGACGCTGATGAGGAATGATAAGAAGGCGGGATCCAACCGGTCTCCACACACGAATCATAAAAGACATCTTGATACGCACAAGCAAACACAATCAGTCACACAAATTGTGCACAAATACACACACAAAGCAAGTTATCCCGCTGGGAAAGGCATTTCCAGCTGAGAGCGCTCCCACCGAGCAGGTAAAGAACCCAAATAGCCCAAAGCAACCTCTCCTTTGGACTCATGCTGACCTCCATGTGAACCCTAATATATATATATATATATATATATATATATATATATATATATATATATGAATGTTTGCATGTGTAGAGACATACACACAAACACACACACACACACGCACACACACATACAGTAAACCACCAACATATTTTCAAAATAACACCGCAGATTTTTCAAATGCTGCACCAACACAACAGTAACATGCCCGGTGGTTTAAGAGTGGAGAGCGCCCCCAAGTAGCGAGTAAAATAACAGTTCAAATTCAATAAAATCATGATAGACATCTTCTGTCTCCCTTTGTTTGCCAGAGAGAGCCCCCTGGTGGTTACTTTAAAAAATGCAGATAAGGTCAAAGCAAAAAACAGTACAAAGTACAAAGCAAAAAAGTAGCAGCCAATAGTTTACAGTATGTAAAATCTCTCTTAATTCTGGCATTCTATTATTTAAAGTACAGCGTTGTTGTGAATAATATGAAATGAGAAAGTTTCGTTTATCACTTTACTCTTGATATTTGTATCCGATTACGACTTTATTTACAAATGAGTCCTTTATCACGATTCGGCCATTTATATAACAACATGACAATCATAATATTTCTTCTGCAAGGACGGAGCGGTGACTCATCAGTGTCAAAATGTTTGACTTTCTGGTGGACAAACGCATCTGCTGACTAATGTAGTGTCTGTAGCGATTTTTTTTTTTTTTTTTTTTTTTAATACGCACTATTGAAACCCTTAGCACAAACATCCCCGCAAACGTCACCGACTCGCCGTACAAACAAGACAGTTAATAACGTGGGTATTATGGCTCGCTGGTATGAAGCTCCGGATTTGGACTTCCAGGCACGTAGGTGTGATGGTGTCAGGTACACAAGGCGAAATCGATACTCATTTACTGTGATGCAACATCGCGCGTTTACTGACATTTGTCTGGCCGCACCCCGGACGCCGAGCGGTCCGAACAGACAAGGTGACCGCCGTGCGGGCTTCTATTTTAAGCGGAAACGAATTCATCAGTAGCGATGATCCAAATGATTTTATTCAATTAAAAACGTCAAACCGTCTCTGAAAGACTTCATATGCAGGGAAAAAAAAAAAAACACTTTCCTGACTCAAGACTCATGTAAACGAATCCAAAAGTTAATTCTGAAGTGGTACATGTTACATAAGCTAATTCAGAGTTAAGCGTGCAGGATTGCTGTCGTACAGGATGCAAATTATGGCGGAGATACCGCAGAACAGGAAGTGCGGACTGATTAATCACTCGTTGACAAGACACGCACATTTGCTAAATGACAACCCGCTACACTGTCCTAACAGATCATCTGGGGTACCGTGAAAATGATCCAGTTTCTCTTAAATGGGCCAAAAACGAATCATTGCTTGTCATTTAATGCTAGCTTTATCTATTATGATACATTTTGCTTAATCAAATAATGAATAAATCAAATAAATTCATATTTAAACAAGTGTTGACCACAAAATACACAGGATGGCAAGAGTTTATCTAGCTAGCTAGACAAAGCTAGCTAGCTATTCTGTCTATTTTGACCCATGAATATCATAGAAGTTTGATAGACAATTTGTGTTTTAACTGACTTTTGTTTCACTTAATTGGACCAAAAATGATTGATTTGTTACAAAATAAGGTATCTTTGCACATCTATTTATACTAGCTAGTTTACTAGCTAGTGTTACCTTGCTAACTTTATCTAGCTAGCTAGCAAACTTGTTAGCTTTATCTAGCTAGATTCACCTAGCTAGTTTACATTGCTAACTTTATCTAGCTAGCTAGCAAACTTGTTAGCTTTATCTAGCTAGATTTACCCAGCAAGCGTTATCTTGTTAGCAGATTAGAGATTATTTTTTCATAAAAAGAAGTATTTAGTAACCAATTAGTTGAAACTAACGTGATTCCAAACCACTGTTGATTCAGTTTCAAAAAATTACTTATTTATTTCTAAATGACATGTCTTTGCCCGATTATTTAGGCGAGATTTCACTTAATTGGGTCAAAAATGATTTATTTGTGACAAAACGAGATATCTTCGCACACCTATCTACAGTACACGAGCTAGTTTGCTAGGTACTGTAGCTAGCTAGATGTATTCTGTCCCGTGTATTTTGTTGTCAAAAATTATTCGAATATGAATTTGTTGGGTTATTTGAACAAAAATGATCATCCGAAATCTCAGGTGGAAAATAAAACGCTTGGTACAGCACAACACGATGTAATTCAGAGGGAAATTAAATGTAACTATATGCCCAAGTACCGTATGTTCATTTGAGTGCAATATTAGATAAATCTAACTATTTATCAGCAACATAAGCGGCGAGAAACGAGCATTAAATACGCGCTTTGAGCATCGGCGCCCCGCTAATGAGATGAGTTTTTCACAGATTGCTGCAGATAAATTGATTCGGTTCCAGCGTAGCGTGACTGCTTAGCTCCTTCACCCCTGCGACGACACGGTGAGGGCTAATGCAAAATTATACAAAAGACGGGCGGCCTCTTGAACTTCTACGTGAACTTCCTGCTAAGCTCGCACGGGAGGATAGTAAATATATTCGAGGTGAAAGTTTGTTGCTGCAAACTCGCCGTATGTGACATCCAGCGGGGCACCCCAAGCACTCTACCAAGACATTTGTGGGCTCATAAATGTCTTTAAAAGTCTCTTTATTGACCAGACTGCGGTGGGAGGATTACTGCGTAAATACTCGAAGCTAACTTACTTTAAGTCACCTGCTTTGGATATTATCCTTGCGGTGAAACGCCTGGAACACGTGCAAAAATGATTTGGAGTAGAAAGCGCCGCATAATTCAATCCATAAAAGTACACACCGTGTTTTTTGGACCAGAAGCCGGACTTAAAATCCTTTAAAATGGACACGGTGCCTAACAATTTGGAGTGATTTCAATATATCGGTGAATATCTATTACGTACGCATTCGCATCCGCATCTGTTCGCTAAAATGAATCTAAGATTTTGTCATGCTAGAATTAGAACGACTTAGGGGCTAAGAATTATGGGAAATAGAGATTTAGGCTAACGTAATGTTGCGGTCGACTCGCGGATCAGACCCAACATAAACTGAGCAGCACATTTCCAATGTTTACGATATTGGATCACCAGTTTATAGCTAATGTACTGTCGACAGAGATAGCATTTAGCATTAGCACATTAGCCAGCAGCACATTTCTAATGTTTACGATATTGGATCACCAGTTTATAGCTAATGTACTGTCGACAGAGATAGCATTTAGCATTAGCCAAAGGAAGTATGTTCAACGTTTTTTTTTTGTTGATCAGAGAATCTTGCGCAAATTCAAGCAAAAAAGGCAACAAAAAAAGGCAACAAAAAAAAGGCAAAATAAAATAATGGCTTGCTTTCCTCAAGCTGTTTATTTGTAAGATCGACTCATAAAAAATGAATGTACAATAAATTGCTATCCTTTTTAAAAAGGGGCCTTAGTTGCACATAAATGCCATAAAATGGCAGCAAAGCACTGAGAGGATCATAAAACATTAACGCCATGCACCTAGCATGTACACGATAATAAACCCATGTTACATAAACGCCTATTCACTAGTTGAATTATCCAACGTAAACAAAGCGCTTTCACAGGAATCTCGTCGCGTATTAGCTTGAATACTAGTCAAAACAAAGAGACGGTATGGGCTCCGTCTCTCTAAAGATGGCGATGAAGCTGGCGAAAGCACAAGGCCACGCGTCAGGTAGTCCCCGCGGACAAGAAGCAGCCAACGCCGAAGAAGATGGATTTGCCGGGGCCCGGCGCGAATAATCCGAGTTGGCTCCGGAAGTTGACGGATTTCCGTCCGGGCAGATTTAAGGGAGGGCGTTTGCTCCTTAGCGGCGGCTGCGAACCAAGAGCTACGCCGACATACTGGAGAACGGAGGCCAACCGGGACCGCTAATATGGACTTCAAAAGCAGGTTGACCAAAAGCCTGGAGGGAACACCATCTGCTCCAGCTGCCTCTGATCAGGAAGGGAACTGACCGACGGCTAAAATCGGGAGCTTATCAGCGGCTTTCATCTTGGACTAAAGTCCCACTTAGTACTATTAAAATATTTTCGGCTTTAGCAGATTTTCCCTCTCAGACCTGGAACGTCCGAGTAAAAATGAAAGCCGGGGGGCTCCGCCTGGGTGCCAAATCTTTCCAGTCGCCCCATCTCCTGTTCAGGTTCGCTCCGTAATTACGTATTACGTACACCAGCAGCAATAAACCAATCGGAGAACGTTATGCAATGCGTACGGTATGCATGCTGTTAGCGATAAACCAATTAGAGAATATTACATTACGTAAGTATGTAAACGGGAAGTGAAAAACCAATCAGAGAACATTTCGTATTACATGCAGTGCATATGCAGGGAGTGATTAGCCAATCAGAGAAGATTACATATTTCGTACAGCACGTACGCTAGCGGTGATGAACCAATCAGAGAACATTACGTAATACGTACAGTATGTACGCTGTCGGCAAGAAACCAATTCGAGAATATTACAGATTACGTACAGTACGTATGCCGGCAGCGATAAACCAATCAGGGAACATTACATAATACGTACAGTATTTACGCTGGTAGTGATGAACCAATCAGAGAACATTACATCTTAAGTACAGTTCGTAATCTAGCAGTGATAAACCAATTAGACAACATTACGTAATACGTACAGTATGTACGCTGTCAGCAATATATCAATTAGAGAATACTAGAGATTACGTACAGTACGTACGCTGGCAGTGAAGAACCAATCAGAGAACATTACATATTAAATACAGTTCGTACGCTAGCAGTGATAAACCAATCAGACGTATTTGGTACAGTTCGTACGCTAGCAGTGATAAACCAATCAGACGTATTAGGTACAGTTCGTACGCTAGCAGCGATAAACCAATCAGGCGTATTAGGTACAGTTCGTACGCTAGCAGCGATAAACCAATCAGACGTATTAGGTACAGTTCGTACGCTAGCAGCGATAAACCAATCAGACGTATTAGGTACAGTTCGTACGCTAGCAGCGATAAACCAATCAGACGTATTAGGTACAGTTCGTACGCTAGCAGCGATAAACCAATCAGACGTATTAGGTACAGTTCGTACGCTAGCAGTGATAAACCAATTTGAGAATATAACGTATTACGGACTGTATGTACGCTAGCAGCGATAAACCAGAGATCAGCAGGTACGTTCTACAGTACGTCCTATGTATGGGTTAAGTACGGTAAATATGGTGCCCCTTACGGTGTGGAAAATACGGTAAATAGAAGAGTTTTTTGTTTTTTTTTTGTTTTAATGCTTTAAACCATTTTAATGGATCTCTGAAAACTAATGCTTTAACTTTTATAGCCCTTCTATTTCTTGGCTTTCATATGCGGCTAAAACAGCCATAACTTTCCTGAAAAGGTTTCGGCCAACTTTTCCGAGCGCGTTTATGAAAAATTTGTGTATCGCCGGACGAGAAGGCCCGTCTCACTCAAATTCATCCCATAGGCGTTCTATCGGGTTGAGGTCAGGCCCGCTCAGGCCAGTCATCCGCATCAAACGCTCTCATCCGTGTCGTTCCGGACTTTGCTTTGCGCGCTGCTGCGCGTTGGAACAGGAAGGGGTCAGAACCAAACGCTCGGACTGTCCAAAACCTCCGGGTATGCGCCAGCATCGACTAAGACTCCATGTTTTTCTTTTGTGAACCGACTAAAGCAGAGTGAATTTTCCTATTTCTTCAGCGGTGTGGAATCGGTGCATGAACTCTGAACGGGAGACATGAATCACTTTGCAATTAGCACCTGGAAAGGCGTCGGAATCTCTCGTAAGAGAGCTCGTGGCTAGCGCCCTAGCGGGAAAGCGCCAAGCTTGGCCTCGCTAGCCCGTTAAGGAGGCTCTTATCGCAGCGTGTTTTTGAGTGCTCCCTGCGTGCGTTCGGCAAACGCCGGGCGACGGCGGGGGGGAGGTTTACGGCGGGAAACCGAGGTCGCGAGTTCAAGTCGGGGGAAAGCGTCCGCGCCGCGTTTTGTCAGTCTTTGTTTCCTTCGTTATTGTAATGACCTTTTTAACAGAACTCATCATAAAAGGCAAAAAGATGAGATTGAATCGGAGCAATAGAGATAACGGTTAATAAGGCTTTCATTAAGAAGGATGCCATTTTGGATCGTGCAATTTGCCGCTTTCGTTTCGTATCGGGGAAAACTTGGTGATAATTAGCGTAACGCTCGCGAATGGGCTCACGTATAGGCCGCTGCATGCAATAAAAGAACAATTAAAACGTGAGAAATATAATTGTGTACTTCTCTTTTTTACAGTAATCTCAGAGACGTTTTTTTTTTTCAGCAGGGTGATCACAACACCTCAGTGAAGCTGGGCTCGGCTTGTGTAATAAGATAGCGTAATTCCCCATATTTAGGACGCACTTTTAACTATGGGGTCAAATTCTGCTATTTTCTATGTTACAGTGTATAAGACAACAAAACATAACTAATCTCATTTTGCGAAACGCTTCTTATTTTTTTGTTTTCATATCCGTAAGTTATATATCTGGGTACAATAAGTGTATTTCAGATTTCCCATATTGTGAGTGGTAGGTGAATGCCTCGTCAGTGTCAACATCGAATGAACTCGAAGCAGCTCGAGTTTCTTTTAATGAAAATAAATTGCGTGGCGTCCGTGTTTCACCAAGTTTATGATTGTGTGTATATGCCAAAAAAACAAAAACAAAACAGACGCAATTAATAAACGGGGCAAATGCAATTCTTTTCTGTTTGCTCTAACCGGAGCACTCAGCTGCATACATTGCAACATATGTTATAGTTTGTCAAAATTCATAAGTGTATGCACATAACAAATGTAGTTCCAAAGGTTAATAAATGTAACTAAATTCCTTGATCTGGTTAAGGTTGGAAAAAAATCTAATCCTAAATAACTGAATTTCTTGACTGAATAATCCCATCATATTTTTTTCATAATGTTGCTGACTTCAGCATGAACCCATTCGCTACCATTGATGGAAATAGACGTTAATATCTACATAAGAAAAGAATACATTTTAACTGGACCGGCAGCGAGTGAGTTAATCCACAATTGAATTTTTTTTTTTAAACAGCCCCCCCCGGTGTCGTGCCGCCAGCTTGGCCAACAACAAAACGGCAGAGCGAAGTTTGTTGTTATTTATTTATTTTGCGTTCACACGTTGCCTTTCCACGCCAACCCTCGGGAAGCGTGCATAAAACGTTGCGCAACACATCATTTATTTAACGCCGCATTTGCAACTTTTCAGATATTCCCGTCCTTTGGCCTGGATATTTTGCGGAAAGGAAGAAACGTCGCTAGCAAGACGTCGCGCGTTAGCCGCGTGACATGAAGTCGAAAGGATTGCTTTGTGCATTGGACTGACAAAGTGGTGCCAGTCCCTTAATACCAGGAAGCAGCTCAGCATAATTATTCCGCCTAACCTTGTTTATTCTCCTTTATGATCCCGGGCATGCAGGAGTTGCTCTTTTATTGAGGTGCCTCGCCGCTGCAATCCAGATTAGTGGAGCAGAGAGGCTTCTGGCTTTGGCACCGACAGCTCCGGGAACAGACGGAGGCTTGATGGGGGGGGGAACCTGGCTGCCCAAACAACGCGGGCAACTGGAATAATAATAATAACGATATTCATGAGAGTGAGAGGTTACGTCGGGTGCCAGGGATGTCCGCGAGTGGATTCCCGCCAAAAGCGCTTCGCTGGAAATGCACACCGCTGTATAACTTGGGCTGAGTTTAAAAAGGAATACGGGAGAAGAAGAGTTTGGAGCCAGGAGCACATACAACGTAGAAGTTGAAAGGTGGAAAGTCTATTAACCAAAAAAATCATAACCGCAACTTGGAAAAGTAGACTCGGAAACTAAACTTGCAGAATAGAGCTGGCTTCAACTCGTAAACTAGAAGTTAGGATGATAGCTTGACGCGGCTTTAGCGCCGGGCTGAAACATGCCGAGGCTTCGAAGTGGTTCAAGTGCCGTCTCGATGAATGAACAGAAAAGGAAAAGTTGAGTGAATATTGGGTTAGTTGCCCTGTTGGAAATGGACAAATATATTCATTCAATACTTTGTTTCGTATTATGTTAATTTCTAAGGAATGACAATAATTTCTCTGGGTAAAAATGAGTTGAAGGTTTGTTCAATTATCCAAAGGTGCAACCATTTTTTTAACATGTGTGTAATACTACTAACAATTATTGTGATTTTTTTGTCTCTGGGTCAATATGACCCGGAGATTTATTTGAGTTATCCAAAGCTGTCTTTTTTTTTTTTTTTTTTTGCATGTGTGTAATAATACTAACAAATCTTTCATTTTTTTTTTTTTGTTTCTCAGGAAGAGCAATAATGTCTCTGGGTCAATATGACCCAGAGGATTGTTCAACTGTCCAAAAATGCCAGAAACATTTTTTTCTTTTTTTGTGTGTGTAACACTACAGAATAACAAATCTATTTTTTCCCTTGGGAATAGCAATAATATCTGTGGGTCATTTTGACCCATGTTTATCTTAATAAAGAAAAGTCCACTTCAACATGCTGTCCTCATTTTGACATCCCGAGAGCGAGGCACGGCCCAAAGACCTGCTCGACAGGACGTCACGGTCCCGGGGTTTGAAACGAAAGCTTCAGGTGTCACAGCAGGTGGCGAGGGAAAGTGAAATGCCGTAACAGGAGAAGCGACTCAGGCAATTGCCTAGGGCACCTGAGCTAAAAGGGGGTGCCGAGAGACGCCTGACATAACTGCTTTTGGCGCGACCCCATGCTGGGAACCTCTCGCATTGTACCCCCTACCTATCTATTCCCCGAATATAACTGATACCGGTTCGTGTCGGCCACCCAACTGGAAACCCCGGAGACACAGTGACCCTTCAGGAATTGAAAATCTCTTATTGGTCCCTTCCTCTTGACAAATCAAGCCGTCTTTTCCTTTTCATAATGCTTCAAAGTCCACCAGAAAAATTATTGTTGACAACATAAAAGCAATTTTCTGTGCAAAGACTCTAAAACGGCTCCGTACAATAAATCATTTTAAGCCTTCTAAATGACAACATATGACTTATTTTGCATTTGAATGATTGTTATCCAAACACGGATTTGCGGCAAAAATTTGGTCTGTTAACCTGACACCAAAAACAGCATTTTTTTTTAAATTACGGGACATATATTCAGGCGTCAGGGGTTAGAAGAGAAGGTGAGAGAAGAAATCTAAAGGTGGATGTTTTTCGAGCAGCACCGATGGCTCCTGGGATTCGACACACACTCTCACCTCTGCGGTGGGTCTCCGTTCCTGACAGCCGGAGTAACAAGCTGCTGGAACTCTTTAGACATGCCACTCGACTACATTCAGACATGCCTGCGCAATGTGTGTGCGGGTGCGTGTCGCGGCGAGGAAAAATATCCAGCGCGCGGAAGAAAAACGACGACGTGTCAGAGCGAACCCCTTGAAGATGACGACGCTTCCAACGCCGCCTTGCTTCGTTCTTCCTCTTACAGTAAATCTGCAAGTGGATGAGGGCCAGCGCATACCTGGCGTCCTCTTCAAAAACAAATAAGGCTGCGTTATAAATTAGCCCGGAGTTTCTTTTACGGTCACACGTCAAGGCGCGGAACGTCCGATGGCTCAATCCAAACTTTGAAATAGCAAACCGCCGGCTTGAGCTTTGTTTTAGCGTTATTGCGCCGCATAACGCTTTGCGCCCGGCGCTTTGAGGCCTTCGGGTGCCCGCGCGGATGCTATACGTGTGTCGGTAACGGGCAATGGGCGATGAATCCTTAAAAGGAAGTGCGAACGTGAGACTATTGGAGGCACGCCGGAGAGGCGAGGGGACGGGAGAAGGGGGGGGGGGGGGTACACACTCGCTAGAGTGTAAACATGCTCGAGCAGAGGAGAGGGTTCTCGAAACCAGATGCAAGGCTCCGCGCTAGACTTGACACAAATCTCGGATTGGATCGGCAGATATTTTGCATTCTATGCAAAATCGGCAATCAGCTGTGCTATCGTATCATTTGCCGATTACAGAAATGATAATACAGTGGACCCCCGTGTTGCAACGTAACTGATTTACGTTATTTTCATGTTGCGACCCGGAATACTGAGTTTTTTCGTCCCCTCGGTGACCCCTTCAATGTCCTAATCCATGCAAAGCAATCATTGGTCTGAATCGGTAGAATCCCCAAGCAAAGGCCTGACTGACGGGCGTGTAAAAGACACGTCTTTGAGAGTTTATTTGCACCGATTCTGTGTTTGTCGCAAAGCAAAAGGCGACAAAACAGCAGCGAGCCAACGGAGCTGTCACAGGTGACGGAGACCATCGCTACTGTGCGCATGCACAAACACGAACTTACATAAGAACGCCGTTGGAAATCGAGGAACGAACTTGGCACGTGATTAGCGGAATGCAAACACAGATGCGGTTGCGGTCATCGCTCAAAAACCGCCAAAACAACACCAAGATGACTCAGGGAGGACATTAGTAGAATCGTGTCCAAAACGTTGAGGTGAGAACCTTTCATTCCACCGGTTTAGAGGGACAAGCATTAAGCAAATGTAATTGTGTTCAAACATCTTTTAAGTCCATTCAAACGTAATTAAATATGTTTGAAAGTAGCCCCGATTTATATATTCCATCCAATTTCATTGAATCATGTCAAAGGCGGCAGATGTGACTGTACCTGATACCGCCGCCAAGAATAGCTTTTGAATTTGATTCCTCAATTCTCAGGGGGCAAGTCAGGGGGGCTCATCTCATCTCCAAGCCCATTCCGCGATAACCGGCGGCACCGCATGAACGCCACGGTGCCACAGCTGCAGCCGCGGGCTACATCTGTTGTGGGAGCTCCAAAAAAGGAAAAAGATATATCATTAAAGCGCACCAGCATCTGTAAGGTGTTTTTGGAAAAAAAGAAGAAAAAAAAAGGAGCAGACATGCCAGTGCCGGCTAAAGCGCAGTAGTTGATGGAGTTGGATTGCTGGATGGCTTAGGGAGATGATGGAATTGATAGATTTTAGCTAGGTGTCAACCTAGCAGGTTAGCTAAAAGACACCTAGCTGTAGCAGTACGTATAGAAAGATAGGTCGATTTCAGCTAGCTAGTTAGCTAGATGTCAAGCTTGCTTTAAAACATTGCCTTACCTAGCTAGCTAGCTAGCTAGCTAGCTAGATAGCTAGATAGATAGAGATATTTTAGCTAGGTGTCAACCTAGCAGCTAAAAGACACCTAGCTGTAGCAGTATGTATAGATAGATGGGTAGATTTTCAGCTAGCGAGCTAGCTAGGTGTCAAGCTATCTTAAAAACACCCAGCTAGCTAGCTATAGCAGTCACAGCAGCATACAGTAGATAGATAGCTAGCTAGATAGATAGATAGATAGATAGATAGATAGATAGATAGATAGATAGATAGATAGATAGATAGATAGATAGATAGACTGTTCAGTGCGCAGTATATCTAGACTAGACTAAGTGTATTTAATTAATATTGAAATGCAATAAAATAGCACACTCTACAGTGGAGTGTGCAGCACAACATCGTGGAACAAAGCAAGCAGGCGTGTTGGCCGGATTGATGACTTCTCACTTTATGTGATCAATACTGGTCGTCCTTGCCAACGCAGCATCTTCAGTGTACTATTTTGGACTGCGGCTTTATTCCTGCTTAGCTCACTGCTATTATTACTCGGAGCCGCTTTGACCTTCCACTGTAACTGACTGATACTGAACCCGCGGAACGTTCCGCATTTAAAACCGTTTGAGCGAGACAGCCAGGTAGAGCTAATGCAACGTTTTTATTTTTGTGCAACAACAATCACAACCGTGCTTTTGTTGTAAAATTCTTCTTTACGGCATGTCTTGGGCCTGGGGGACAATAAGGTATAAACGTCTACAAACAAACAAAATAAAGGAGCCGCTAACACAGGTCATTACATTTCCACTGCCCGTTATAACATTATTTCCATAAGCAGAGATACAACCATGCGCAAAAGTAATTTTCCGATGCGGTCCCTGCCTTCGTTGATATTACTGTACGTTTAAACAATCAGGTATTAAAAGACAATTAGGGGATATGCATGCATAAATATGCAATACAATTAGCAAGACTGGCCTCTTTTGACTTCATATTCAGCAGGTAGCAATGCTCCAGTGGCCTCCCACAGTTTATCGCCTCGAATTATATTTTATATACGATGTGCTGGCTGTTTAATGAGGCTTGAATGGTGAAATAATTGATCTGCAGCTAGGGAGGAGCGAAAGAGAACCATCCAGGCCAGCAGGGGGGGATGACGAGAAAACACCATAAAGACGCATGCGGCAAAATAACAGCCCGCCGATCTATCCGATCACGCCCGAAGGCCGCCACCGAGCACGAGAGGCGCTCGCTTCTAATGAGCGTAACGATGCAAACCCACCCGGCGAAATCGCCGGCGGGCTAATACGCCGCGTCATAAAAATGCCAGGATTTACGTGGGCCCCTGACTGATGATGGGTGGCGCGTAATAGTCGCCTTCCGCCGCAACTGGCGGGGACATTAGCAAGATGGAGAGAGATGAGAAGGCGCGCTGATAATGTACGCGTGCGTGTGGCTAATTCGAGTGGGAGGGTACAACATCCAAGAAGAAGGCGTGGGTGGCTTCATCCATACAAAATCATTCTCGCAGAACCAAATTGCACCTTCAAATGACTCTCACGATGCGAAAAGAGCTCGCTCCCTCTGGTGTGATTAACTTCTGCCTATGAAAAGTCTTTCCAAACTTGTTCGGCTCAGGGAGTACAAACTAGTGTACAAACAATTTTTGCTAGCGAAAACAGCACATCTGAGTGAGCTCAGAAGTGATCAGTAGGAACGGCAACTGTGTCAGGGCAGCACCTCCAGCCAAACACCTGCGGACACAAAAGCGAGAAGACACCGACAAGCGCACATGCATAATACTTGAGCGTAGCATACTACATAGTAGAATAATTCATTGCTACAGTATTCACTCCACATAAACAATGCACACATGGCGAACTGGTATGCTACCGGTAAACGCTGCAATTTTTTTTTTTTGTATCACATGGCTAACTAGTATGCTATCGGTAAACGCTGCAATTTTTTTTTGTAACAGTGACAAGTCAAAAAATGACACAATCAGGTAACGATGAGACAAAGTACAGAAATGAAAACGAAAGGCTTCAGAAGCTCGAGAGGAGGAACGAAACGCTCATTGAAATGAAACAAACGACAAAAGTAAAAAGCAGACTTTTTTACCAAAATGGAGTATTATATCAATGGTTTCGATATGAAAAAGATGATGATGATGGATGTTCCATGTAAGTTCATTCTATTTTAACTCATTCGATGCAGGGGATGTATTTTCATGTTTATTCTAAGAGTCCAGACATTCCATCCCAGAATCTTAAGGATCGATTTAATACTTAAGCATATGGAAATTAATGTCCTTAATGTGCTTGAGTATCGATTTAAGATGTAAGTATCTGGGATTTAATGTCGGGGAAAAAAAACAAAAAAACGTAAATGTACGTCCCTGGCATTGAATGAGTTAATAAATGTTACTGTGATATTTGTTATTATCTGTCATTGTTTTTTTTCTCACGTCTTGTAAATGCAGTTTGAACCTTACTTTGTCCTTTTTACTGCACAATTTACTCCAAGCATTTCTGTTGGGACCCATAGTTTTTTAGAACTGCGAGTTCCGGAAGCTAAGGTTTATTTTGAAGTTGTCGGTACTTGTTGCTGGTGCTAGCTTGACTTCTTCCTGACAGTAAACACTAAATAAACATGAACACGAGGCACAAAAAAAAAAACAGATTAATATTTATTTATCTATGTGGTCTTTTTAAAACCTAGGTCCTCAAATTATTCAGACTAATTCACCCCTATCACACGATGCACTCATATAACTGCGAATAACTTGTAAAAATGCTCACATTTTTGCATGTAAATGTTTTCATAAGACTGTCTTTGTGTTACAGTTCATTTTGTCACATTATTTGTGGGTTATAATGCAAAATTATGACAAGAAGATACGAAGCATGAACACACAGGTGTTCCCATTAACAGAACTCAAAAAGAAGCGGTAGGCTTCAACACAAAGTTGTACATCAAATCTAATTGTATTCGGAGTAATGACAGGAACAATAACTCCAGTTTCTCCCCCTCGCTTGCCGTTAACGTCCAAAAGCCAAGCAGCTTGGAGGCCCTTCAGCTTATTTAAACAGTTCTGAGAGCGATTATATTAGCCCAAAGCCGAGGTCAGTTCTGGAGATAAACAGGGAATATAAGTACCGCGCACGTTCCCGGGAAACGAGCGCACGACTTGGAATAAGAAGAAACCGCGGCGTGGCTCTGCAGGGACGATCCGCTGGCAGCTTTGATGGCTTCATCTCCTATTAACTGACTTCAATGTCTCGATGGCGACGTCGAGAACGTGCAGAGAAGAAGCTTAGATGGACTAAGATGGAAGGTGGCCTTGATCTGACTGATAGGATTCTATTTTATTATTAAAGTCATACAAGGTTGTCATCTACATATATATATATATATATATATATATATATATATATATATATATATATATATATATATATATATATATATATATATATTAGGACAATAATCGCGATTAATTGTGGCAGCCAATATCATGATCGCGATTATTGCCCTAATATATATATATATATATATATATATATATATATATATATATATATATATATATATATATATATATATATATATATATATATATATATATATATATATATATATATTTGGCAGTGAATGGTGGATCAATCCTGTTTGACGGCCCTGAGCGGAAGCACTCAAACAAACTCTGTGCTTCATTAACTGATTTAACGATCCCAAGCTAAAGGGCACCCATGTGGAGTGAAGCACTTCTTCCGAAGCCGGCCACGTGCAATTTTACGACGTCAATCGGTTTTGAGGTTTACGCGGCAGGAATCAATAAATGTTATTCAAACACGAGAAGAGTTTGAAGCAGGAAATTAAAACAAATCCGCATCCGGGATGTGAACGATTAATAGATGAGTTTGAGTCGGTAAGGCCGATTGTTTGTCTACGTGATGTCATTGGACGTCCTCGTGCTTTGTGGGCTGCAGCCAACTCAAACAACTGATGCTAATCGCGTGCTTTTTATTGCCCCCATATACAGTTTTTCGCCAAGAATGACCCCGAAGTTCAACGTGCAGCTACATGATATGCGACAACTCCAGTCGACTGACTGATTTGGCGGCAGATATGTCCAAAAATCATTTTTGCTCGGTTCTTTCCCAACACTGTTTGTGGAATATGTTTTTTATTGGCGCTTAAAAGAAAGAAACGCATTTCGTTCATGGAGTTTTAACGAGTATAGAGATGGCAGTCCAAGGTTTTTATATTTACAGTGATGAATGAACAATAAATTGAAATTGAGCTTGAAACATTAAAGCCAGAGTAAAAAGGCCTCCACTTCTCTCGACTATAAATACGATTATTATCTCTAAAATTGTATAATTATACCTAAAACGGTATACTTTTTAACAATAACAAAACAAAAGAAGTGATACAAATCAACATTCAACAGCTAACCACGTTTTTAACAGCGTTTATACAAGTTACAGATTAGTCTAAAACCGAAAAAAAAAAGACCAAGTGCATCAAAGTGCCTATGACAAAATAAAAAAAAAAAAAATCCTATCCTCCGCCCCACTATTTGAGAAGGACTGGTCCAGATCAAATCTAAATCGAAACTCTGAGCCTGCCACGCTAGCTATTAGCGTTACCCAAGAGGCAGCGTTTATACAAGTTACAGATTAGTCTAAAACCGAAAAAAAAGACCAAGTGCATCAAAGTGCCTATGACAAAATTTTAAAAAAATCCTATCCTCCGCCCCACTATTTGAGAAGGACTGGTCCAGATCAAATCTAAATCGAAACTCTGAGGCCGCCACGCTAGCTATTAGCGTTACCCAAGAGGGAGCTTTTCACCCTGTCGCTCACTGACTTGTGAGCAGGGTGCGGACGCGCTGGCTCAGTGAAGGCTGGTGTGAAACAATCATATTCCCGTCTTGCCGTTGTACGCGTCTCACTTCTGTCTCTCGAACCAAACCATTTAAGACGGATCATAATCTACTTTCCGCGCACTTTCTCACGTTCGCACCGTTGGGCCTCAGCGCGACCTGTTGCTTAAAATAAGCGCTTCAAGGGCCGTATGCATGGAGGGTTTTATCAATGCCAAGGAAAAGGACTTTTTTCAGCTGTATAGCGATCATAAAAATATGTTAAATGGAAATGCCGCCGCAGTGTCTTGGTAAAATCCACAGGACGTCAAGGTCAAAATAATTTTCTCCCTTAAAGGTGTCTGGCAGAGATAGTATCAGGTAACGGGATTTTAATTAACATCCCGCGACCCGATCAAAGGACTAAAAGAGACACGGGGACGGACAAGCCTGCGATTAGCTACTTCATCCATCCTCACCGCCATCTTGTTCATCTAGCCAATCTTCGGTCAACTTGTAGCTTCATAACGATGCGCACCGTATCGCGCGATCATTTCGAGGAAAGAAAACGACTGACAGTGATTTTTCTGTCAAACGATACTGTTACTTTTTGTTTCCGACGTCGTCATGATCGGTTTCTTGTAGAGTTGAGTCAATTCGCCGATTCTTTGAAGTCAGTTAGCTATTGTATGTCTTCTTTGACTTGTCGGAATTTGCAAAAGCTTACGAATTTCAAGTAATTGATTACCGGACTAAGTTCGTTTCAAGTGGAAAAGTATCGTAGTATCTTGGACCCAAAAAGTTTGGGGACTCCTTTTTTAAAGCTTTGCTGACGATTTAAAAATGAAATGAATATGGACTAGTTTGTGCAGTTTTATTTACCCGTTTCATTGAAGCCATTTTGCCAACAATTTGTCTTCTCTCCAAATTTGACTTGTCAATGATGCCATCATGCGAAGCCAAACATCGGGGGCCCCTCGGGTTAATAGCTGTTCACACTTCATTTAAAATCATTTACACTTCATTGTCACAGGATATTTTGCAAATGAGCCCGCAGCCGTTCTGCGCCGCCGACTCCACCTCAGCTTCGCTGAGCGACCTGTGTTCTCTCATTACGCGCGTTTTATTGCCAAAAGAAGCGGTGCTATCAAAAAAAAACAACAAAAAACCCCCGAATTTTTACAGCAACTGAGCAATTCATTTTTTGTTAGCTTTGACGGACTTTTTTGAGCGCTCAATAAACAGCAGTCAGTTTTTCGACGTTTTCTAGTGTCAAGCCAATAACGTGTCTGGCATCTAACAGTTAAAAAAAAACGCTAATTTTAAAATTGCAATCAGGGTTATTACACGTTGGACAAGCAAACTTTTGAACACTAGAGTGTGGAGAGAAGCGTTTTCTGGCGAAACTAATTTGATGACGGCGTGGAGATGATGCAATTTGGATGCAATGAATAATAAGCGTTTCGCAAACTGCAGAGAATCCAACGGAAAAGTCTCACGGAGGAAAAGTTATCTTCTTTCACATAGGCCAAATTCAATTACAATAAAGGGCAATAATATCGTCTTTGGTAATTGTGTTTATATTTTCCACATTTTGGACATGAGCAGCTATTTCAGCGAGTTATTACATAAAAAAAACAAAAAAAAAAACAACGACTCACCAAGGCAGCACACGGGCAAAACCTAATGAGATTCAGAAGAAAAAGATTGACATCGAACTTTGCGGCTTGACAAAGATAAGAGCCGAAATGTAGAAAAATCCAAATATAGATGGGCAGCTTCACTGATACCCTTCTCCAGCAAAAGGCAGAATTTTGTCGCCGACATTCATGCATCATTCACTGAAAAGTTAAGCAACATGATCTAAAATTCGGGGATCTCCACCTTTAGCCCAGGAAACAACCGCCGGCATATTAACCATCACCCGTGAAAATATCCTCGGCTGGAATAATAACGCTCACCTTAGACATTTGATATTTAACAATAGACTTAAATATGCGTCGCGCCTTCTCCAAATGAACCGTCAATCGAAGTGTTCAAACCATTAACAATAGCTCAGAGGCATTGAAATGTCTTTCTAAAGAAGAGACGCACACCCCTAATATAGATGTATAGTATTACCCAATCTTGTGATTCGACCGGTTATTTTTAAACTCATTGTTCGACGTTCAAAATCGCTCCCAAAACTCTGTGTAAAGTCACCGATCGAGATATATTTTGTGAAAACGCCTCACTAATGCATATACAGGTGCCATTTCCCTCTGAAATAAATGTCAGCTTCAGTCAACTGAGAACATTTAATAAGACACAAGGAAGGAAGACAAGAGACTTCAGATTATTTTTGCTCGCGAGGAGAATGAACAGAGACGCATACAGTTCTTGCCGTTCTGGAACACATGAGTTGACACATGTTGAGTGTTAGGGGAGCGATGCGACAACCATCACGTGATCGTGGTGTGTGTATGTGTGTGTGTGTGTGTGTGTGTGTGTGTGCTATCAGTTCTCAGTTCATACAATTCAGTTCTCAGTTCATACAATAGCTGATTTTTTACTTTTTAAAAAACATAACGGCCATCCATTCTGTCCTGTGATTAGGTCATGGTGCCCCCTTTTTCTCGAATCTCGAAGCTGCATGAGTCATGTACAAAACCGCACGTTTTTTTTCTCTTTCATGATTCAAACAAGGTTACGGACTAAATGCTTTGGAAGACAATGACAGTAAATATGGGATAAGCTATGCTCATTTATTCTAATAATAAATCAGGACAATAAAATATTATTCAATATGCATATAGGAAACAAAATGAAACACTTTGATTTGATGCGTTCACATCGTTTGAATAAATAATAACAAAAAAAAAAAAGATTTTCCAGGTCAAACCGATTTTCTACACCCGTTATTTGGGAATATTAACAACAAAATGCTGCAAATGGGCCGATAAAGACGTAAACACGACGGATGAGGTTGTCAAAAGCGACACGGGCGCTCAGTAAGTTGCCGGAAAATGATGTGAGGTGAAAGCAGGTGACAGTAAAAAGGAGGCAAAATATAAGCGCATTAAAAAAAAAACAAAAAACAAACAAACAGTGGAGACATCCTCTAATGGAGTCAGGCGATTATGTTGCGCCTGATGCTGCTGTTGCTGTTATTGTGCTACTCTGAGCTAAATGGCCTGTGACTGTCCATCATTGGATTTCTACGCTTAATTAACAGGCAGTTCCACGGTCACCTCAGTACGCCGCCCCGTCCTTCCGGCACCCACTTCGAAAAAGTTAACATCTCCAAAGTCGCGTACGGCGGCACGATCCCTCTCAAATCCGCTTCCGAATTATTAACGGAAGCACCTTGTGGCCATATTGGAATAATAAGTCTTATTTAAACGGCAACTTTTTTCGGGGGGGGGGCTCTAACAAAGCCGTCGTTATGAAAAGTCCCCGATTTGCCTTTCCAATAAAAGGGCGTCCCTTTGTTCCCGGGCAACACAATGTAGGCCAATAATATGAACGCGAGGCTCCCTTTATCGAGCGGCGCGCTATCTGTCGAGCCCTTTTATTTATTTTGTGTTACGACGCCGACGTTCATTGTGCGCGCTGTCATTCGCAGTCACCGGCAAAGGAAATAGAACCGAGGCCCCGCATGCATTTACAGCGACTGCAGTCACGCTGGGAAATAATCATCTATTCAAAAAGCTTGTCATTTGCCCGGCTAATTGCGCGACGGGGGAATGACGCTTCATCTTCCGCGGGCTCATTAAGCGGCGCAGGTATTCATCGGGGCCCGACTCCTGGGCTCCAATGATAATGGATGGGCATCAAAATGCATGAAGCCGCGCGTTGCTTTGACACCGACGAGCCCCTGGTGGTAATAACCGGCTTATTTTGAAATTTGCCCAATCGCCGGCAATTACGGCGGACGGCCTTGAACAAGTAAGAGCGCGGAATTAATAAGACGAGCGCGGCCCTCGACGGGACTCGTCTGTCCCAATCACGTTAGCGCTCGTCGCTTGATGCCATCAAGCGAGCGGCTTTCGGAGGGCTCGGAAAACGCCACGGGGGGCCATGAGGGTGCTGAAACAGCAGAGGGAATTGAACTCCACCTTTTTTCAAGGAGAATCCAAGATCATGGGATTCCAGGCCATGCAGATTAGATGGGAGGCAGCAAAGCAACGTGCAAGAAAGTTCCAAATTCCTTGGAATTCCACAGGCAAATAGCAATAACGAGGGGAAAAAAAATGAAATGAATATCAATTACTTGGGGTTGACTGTTTGGACTTTTTTGGGTCTGAATGACTTTAACACCACAAAAATGCATCAAGCAAGCTATTACACATTGATTACATTGCGTAGTTATTTTTAGAAAATGCAAAAATTAGAGTGCTCGAAAGATGGCACAGGGGCCAAAAGGCCGATGAAACAGCCGGGGGACTTGAACTCCACCTTTTTTCAAGGAGAATCCAAGATCATGGAATTCAATGCCATGCAGATTAGATGGCTTAAGACAGGGAGGCAAGACAGCTACAAATTCCTTGGAATTCCACAGGCAAATAGTAATCACGAGGGGGGAAAAAAAAATGAAATAAATATAAATTACTTGCGATTGAATATCTGGACTTACAAAAATGTGAGAAGACGGCACGGGGGCCAAAAAACAACAGAGGGAATTGAACTCCAAGATCATGGAATTGGAAGCCATGCACATGAGATGGCTTAGGCTAGTGGTAAATAAACTTGACAAGACCAGCCATGTTCTTGAATAAATAAAAGCTTTGGTGATAATAAGGTGATTAAAAAGTGAATCACCTCAAAAATGTGAACAGGAAGCATTGACTTTTCGCTTCCTATGGAACTACATTTGCTTGCTTGATTAATTTTCATCATGTTTTACTCACCTCCCTATTGCTATTTGCCTGTGGAATTCTAAGGCGTTTGTAGCTGTCTCCAACATTGCTTTTGGTCCTTCAATCTCTGCTGTCGGTTGCGATTATCTTCCCTTACCCCAATTGATTTCAACGACACTTTTCTAGGCATTTTGAAGTCATTCTTGTATATCCTTTATTCACTCGAAGAATCTTCGTTTCTATTCCGTGAGAGAGCCCTAAAAACACATCCAATCAAATAGCTTTACGAATGTGGCATCTGTAAAGTTGACATTTACGTTGGAGTTTAGAGATCCGTTAAACCGATCCGTCTTATAAGGTTTGCATCCGCATCTCATGTTTCTCATTTCTCTGCTGATTCATTAAAAACAGTGCGAGGTGCGGCGATGTATTTTCAGCGTTGAAAAAGCTGGAATAACATTTCCTGGGTGAAATTATGTTCTCCATGTGGGAGGTGAGACAACACAATCAAGGCGGGTATTTAAAAAGCCGCACTCCTCGACCCGAATGAAACGCGAGGCGTTTCTTGCCGCTCGGCTTAAATCGCGCCTGACGTCTGCAGCGCCTGTTATGCACCAAACAAGTCAAAAGTTTGGAAACGCCTTGAATTTCGCCTCGTCCATCTTTTCTCCCGCGTCGCCAATTATTCAGCACCTGTGACCCCGCTTTCAGTTAAGGCACAAACGCGAGACGAGCTATTTCTGTCCGTCAGGTCGGGTGTGGGTCCCGCCCCCGTGTGCACTTGACGTGGCTCACTGTCATCCGTTGTGCCACCCTGACAGAAGGCCGTGTGGGTTGTCACAACACACCAAATGACGGTTGTCACCCACCAACATCTTCTGTTTTTATTCGTCCTCTCCTCAACCGGAATAACTTTCAAGGACCTCTGCGGTGAAAATTCAACTTTTGGATCACCCTAAACACCCCCGCTGTTATTTTCTTAACTTGAGCCACTTTTGAAAATTCCGTGCTTGTTGTGCGCTCTCGGCATCGACCCCGGCCGATGACATCATAGCAATGAGGAAGGACCACATACTGTCTCTAGACCGCCCCCGGACCGCAGCGTAAACACACGCCCACATTATCTGAACGGCTGTGCTTTATGTTTTCACACCGGAGTTGGGGAGAAGAGATTTTGCACCAGGTCAGCCAAGTAAACGGCAATGTTTAATTTATTAGCTACAAAAACGTACCTAGAAACGTATTTGACGAGAATTTTAATATTTATTGTTTTATGACTATTTTAAAAGATTAAATTCTCGTCCATGGTAATCTCGTCCAATTTGCACTGTATGCAAGAAAGACCGAGTCCACAGCTGTGGAGACGTCTTGCGCTGGAAACAGAAGAAGGTCTAATATCTCACAAAATGCTAACTTCTTCTGCCTTGGTGTCTCTACCTAAGGGTATTGCAACGCAGAGCTTCCGTTTCATTTCGAGAGATTTATCAGCTCCGTTGGCACTCTATGTGGCTTTTCTATGATTTGGGCGTGTCATGACTCGTGAGTCTCACATTGGCTTTTATTGTTTTCCACACATGCTGCGACTACTGATTAAAATGGCAGATGGTTTCAGGAGTGTTTGGGAATACGCAGCATATTAGTCTTGGCCCCGAGTGCGGCCGCGTACAAATCCGCATGGCGGCACATTGTCACGGGCCTCAGCTTGACGCGTTGAATCGTATTTATCATTCCGCATGGCGACTTGGCCACAAGGACAAATTCATCAGCGGCCGCCATCGACTTTCGCGTTACGCCGTTTAAAAAAAAAAAAAAAAGAAGGCCGCGGCGGTCGTCGGGTTTGTGATCTCTGTCGACGGCGAGGCGCGATCCCCGTCGTCTCGCGGCGAGATGCAGGTGCGGCCGTATAATCACTTCAATTCGGCGGAGGCCCGGCCGGCCGGGATTAGAAGAGATTCCGCCGCCTCGCCTATTGGCCCGTCAGCAGGGCGAGACGCGGCGCCGGCGCAAAGTGAGAGAACGGCCCCGCTAAGCAATACAAGCAGTAATCTGGCCCAGACAAGAAATCGAGACAAAAATCTATGAGGCGCTCGGTCGCGCCGCTTGTTTCTGTGATGCTAAGTAGGATTGACTTGCATTGTGACACCTCGTGCGCTTCGCATCCTTGGGCGCCAAAATGTTCCTTGCTTTGCTTATGAATGTTTTGGGCTCTTCTACCTGTAATTACTTTTGCTTGTGCCGACCACGTTGAATTATCTGCTGCTATTTAAATAAAGTCGCTTTACCTATAAACGCCGTACACTAAACTCCACTCAAGGCTAAGGCTAAAGGTGTCGTTTTTGCTTTAGTTTGAGAGCGTCTAAGTGCTAAATTACAGATGCAGAGTTCGGTTTGCATACGAAGGCGAAAGTAAGTAGCGTGGAAATGCCGATGTGAATGACTGGTTTAGAGGTCAGATTTAATGTTTTTGTCTGGCAAAGGTATTCAAACGTACTTGCAAATACATTCAAAGTTCATTTTTACTGAAAAAAAATATGGTTAAAAAAGGATCGGCTCAATATTTTCGGATTTAAGCGAGAGCGGTAAAATGGTCTGGAAAACAAAGTGTCTTTTTTTGAGAGGGGGGCTAGTTAAATTTTAGCTTTGAAAACAAAAGTCTTAAAAGAGCAGTCTTGTGGACTGCAAAGGAGTGCAGGGACAAGCGAAAAAGAACATTCTTAAGGCTACGGAGGCAGCTTGTAGCCCAAATTGCAAATTTTGTACAATATAACTTAATACAAGGCACCGCTTTCGTCAAGCGCCACAAAGCTTTTTCCAGTGGACTTTGACCCATTATGAAAAGGAAAAGATGGCTTGTCCAAGAAAAAAATGCGAGAGCAAAGCATTTCTGGGGACCTCCATTTCAAACAAATTGGATGGGGCTGAAGATGACTAGAAGAGGATGATTGAAGGATTAGGAGGGAGAGGACATCGGGGATATAAATGGGAGGAGCAATTTGGAGGATTGGCGATGATGACTTTTAGGGCTTTTGACAAATTCATATTCAGCTGTGTTATTGTTGAAACAGTTTCAGCATTTGTGTCTACGCACGTGTACATTGCCTTGCACTTGTCTTGTTTCTTGTCATTTGCCGAGCTAATTGCCCCCCCCCCCCCATAACGCAACAGTGTGTTTTAACGATAATTGACGTATAATTGCGTCTTTAATTATCTCCGATATGCATTTCCCTATTGGCTTCCATTCAAACAAGGCTAGTTAGGGATTCTTTTTTTAATACACGCATATCCATTTTGAATAGTAGTTTTCCTATAGTAACGCGCTGACCGATGGGACGGATCTTCACGGTTTGAGAAAATACACAAGTGGTCGATCCGAGGTAAACCGTTACGCTTCCCTTGCGAGGATTTGAAGGCCGAATCGACCTCCGCGCGTCCGCCCGCTCGCTAACCCGGGCGCCATCCCAAAAACGTTCTTGATCCCATCACGCCCCTCGGCGATTGGAAGCTGACCAACGGCGGGCTCGCCGGTCTCAAAACGCCGACGCGAAGATTTGGGCGCCATCTGGCCGCCGCCGTGAATTTGCAAGCGCCTCTGTGATGTTCTTTCCCGCGCCTTCCACGTGGAACACCTGAGCAGCCGTGTAGGTTCACTTAAGGTTCATATCCGCTGCTCGCTTAACATCTTCGGAGAGCGGCGAAGCGCGTTTGGCGCTCTGACAAGCATCCCCGCGGGAATTCGAGGAGATCTTGGGCAAAGTGTTTTTTCCTCCCTCCCGGATTGACGGAATGCGCCGTCATTAATTGCATCTTTGCCTGCGCAATAACTCAGGGAGGAAACGGCCGTGAGCTTTAATGCAGAGCACTAATCACGCAGGCAGTTATCTGGCTTGATGGACAAGGCGCAGCCGGCCGAGAATGTTTCGCCCAAATTAACCGGAAAAATAATACATTAGAGGTGAAGCCTCATTAAATCACTTTGAATAAGAGGTCTACGCTTGACTAATTAATCCCACGCCTCGTATTTGTAAAGAGAGATTATGGAGATGATAAATGGCGAGATGAATTATTTACAAATTTCAAACACTTGGCAGGTGTCTCGAGGGACTTTTTCAAAAACAAATGTGCTTTTTAGATGCCCTTGTTGCCTGGAGGGAAGGTGTGAGCTGTGGGTGACAGCAGCTTCTCAAAATTCATATTTTGTACACGGGGAAAATATAACTTAATATTGAGTGAAAAGGAGGTGAAAGCCAAAAAGAAAAAAATCAAAATTTGGGGGTCAAAAACAAACCTAATTGGGTCAAAAAGAAGCAATGCAATTTAAAAAAATAAAATAAAAATTAAACCCAAAAAGTTTTTTGTTACAAATTTAGTTGGAACAAAAATTAAAACAAAATATTTTAGCTGTTGTGTTAAAAAAAAAAAAAAAACCAGCAGGCTACAATAAATAAATAAATAAATAATCCCATTTTTCACACTTGGATTAATAAAAATAACCCAAGTTTCGTCATTGAAGATCAACACATAACTTTTGGGTTATACATTCAACTCAAATATTTGGGGAAAATAAACAACTCCAAAAAACAAACAAAAAACAATTGTGCTGCTACCAAAAAGTCTCATTTTTGCGTTTGTTTTCTTAAAAAAAAACAACCAAATGATACACTTGCGGTAATCAACAACTAATACAAAATTCCCACAAAAGAACCCAAGCAACTTGGTTGCTAAAAAAACAAACAAACAAACAAACAAAAATTCTGTGTTGTTTAAAAAAAAAAAAAAACTCATATTTTGTTCGAAACTACTAAAAAAATTTAAACTAAAAAAGTTTAAATTTTCCCCAAGTCCTTTGCCCAAAAGATATTGCTTGTTTTTGTTTCGTCACAAAAAGAAGTAGTTTAAAATTGACAAAATTAAGAGGCCTACCACCTTAAAAAAACAAAACAAAAAAAAAAACGACACTTAGTTCCACAAAGCGTGAACGACCTCGTCTTTGTTTTGGTTTCACATGGTCAAAATATTTTGGGAAAAGGGACACCATCAGGGTATGAAATGTCACACGGAAAACCACAAGTCCTTTCATGCGATCTGATCTGAAAGTAAGCAAGGCAACCAATTTGCTTCCTTTCCCACTCCGGGCCGTGAAGTAAAACGCCGGATTTCGCCCAAGTCCGCTAGGTTCCTGCGTCTTCATCGGGGTTAAATTGGGTCGAATGCTGCAGGTCAAACGCTATCACAAATATGTATGCTCTTAATTTCATTTCTAATGGATGTATGCAAAGGTTGAAAAAAAAAAAAAAGACCTCCAGCAGGATATGCATGACATTTCCTGAGACAGGAGAACAATTTTTTCCAGTCCTCAGCTGGCCCCTCGCTTCAAACCCTCCAGAATTTTAAATAGTCTTTTCCGCAGGATAAGGTGCGCCGAATTAAGCGCACCTTCAATGAATGACCTATTTTAAAACTGTTTTCATTCATAAGGCGCTTAGAATAGAAGCTACAGTCGTGCTTGGGGTTATGTTATGAATCGACTAGACGGCTAAAAGGAATGTTAACATAACAATCAGATTTAATATCCAATCAGAAATTAAATATAGTATTTTCCGCACGATAAGGCGCAACTTCGATGAATGGCATATTTTAAAACTGTTTTCATATATGAGATGGCACTGCATTGTATGGTACACAGAATAGAAGCTGCAGTAGTTGGCTGGGATTGCGTTATGAATCCACTAGATGGAGCTGCGCTAAAGCGATTGTCAACAAAACAATCAGAAGTCAGTCAAACTTGATTAATAGATAATTAAAAATTAAGAATAGTGGAAAGTATCTGAGAAATGAGAAAAAAAATACATCTTGTTTACATTTAAAACTATATCAATGCCAAGACAAATCAAGAGTTTAAAAATTATGATTCAATTAGATAACATTTTTTTAAATGAAATTGCAACAAAAAAAAATTAAAACATATTGTTTGATTAATTTAAAAACACTCTGGATTAATTTTATGAAATCATTCTTTTGTTAAAAACAAAAATAAATCGCCTCATAATTGGAGGATATATAGCATATCAAAAAGGGTATTGCAAAAATTTTATTTGAAAAAAAATACATTTAAAAACTGAAATGCAGAGGTAAAAGTTGAAGAATTCACACGGGCATGAAGTTATTTTCTCCCAAAATGCAAACTGTCAGTTTATGCGCTATATAAGGCGCACTGAAATTTCCAGGCTTTTAGGCGCATTGGATATGTTTCTGTCACGAATAAAAAACAAAAGCTTTCCGGCGAAGCTAATATCCATTCGGTGTAGATTTAAAGATAACGTAAGCACTTGGAAGAACAAGTCGCGGCAATTACTCCTGTTGCTCGGCGATTGCCGTAACGTAATTACCCGGGTCATTATTCCCATTGATGAAATGACTGATAAGCCGACACCGAGACCGACTTGGGTGGAATCCATCATTTAGAGGAACCTTTATTGGGCGGAAGATAATCTTTGCCAGGCTAAGTAATGCAATTATTGGTTTTCTGTACAATATCTGTACAATACAATATACAAAAAAGTACAATATCGTCATCCTCCTGCAGCATTTTGACCATTTTGTGTCATTTTTTCCATATAATTCCCACAGTAGTTTAGCGTTTTGGTGTCATAACTAAGTGCTTGCGCCATGTTTTCACTATATGGGTGAAATTTCAGCTCCCTACGATATTTTTTCAGCGCGTTCCCTTTGATGTGAAATGCCTTTGATGTCAAGTTCAAAGATTTGGGAAAAATACCGCACAAGTTTGCCAGTCGGACATATTTGGTCCACGTTATAAATATTAAGCTAACTGTTAAAATGTTAGCATCTGCGCCCTGTACAGCTAACATTCACGGACCCGGTATATTGTGATCATAAATTCCCAAATCAATCACTTGGAGTGCAAAGGATGACGTTAACATCTCCGAATACTAAATAATGGCTAATTGCAAATCACCCCGAGCTCCCCCCGCTGCGTGATTATGTTAATTGGGGAATATTTTCCCTCAAAGCGAAGCGAGCAGGTGGAAATTCCTGCTCGGAGGCACGCAAAGCGGAGACGAGCGGCGCGGACTAAGCGGGAGGCCGGGCGGATTGGCGAGTCGGCTCGCGTTTATCCGCGCGTCCGTGTGCCGGCATTTGGTATCAGGCCTCCAGACGCCGCTGCCATTTGCTCCCCTGCCAATCAAAGGCCAGCGAGAATGCCAGTCCCTCAGAGGGCCGCTTTACAGGCGGCTCACCTGTCAGGCGTCGCATCCTCCTCGCGCGCTAACGTCGCGCCGCATTCATTAGTCAGTCAACAGGCATCCGTTGAAAGGTGAATTTTGGAAAACAAACGCAGAAAAAAAACATAATCCTCCATAGCAACAAGAAAAACGGCGCTGTGTCTCCACCCCAGGGGGATTTGCAAGGATTTGGGACGGAGTGAACACAAATGTTGGAACGTAACTTCCGAAGCATCCTTTGCTCAAATATCGTCGTCGTATCCGTTGCTTTTTTATGCTCCGAATAAAAAGGGGAAAAAATACTTTAATTGCAATAATGTAGTAGACAAGACCACACCAATCACTACCGAGACAGAGAGAATCAAGACCAGGACCGGACCACGGCTTTGGAACGCGGCTACATTCGGAATTTCTCAATGCAAAAATGGCCTGGTCTCTGGACCAGTCATAATCAAAAATTATGTCCATTTTCTTACATAACAAGACCAACTAAAAATGATATCAATTCTAAGACAAGAACCTTAAAAAGTGTTCACAAGACCGTCCTTAAGACTAAGACCGATCTCGTGACCCCAAGCAGGGCTTCTCAATTCTATTTTGCATGACCCCGCATGAGAAAGAGAAAACCTTTCACAACTCACCGTGCTGAAACAGTAAATATTATCAGCAACAAAAATTGCAGTAGTATATCGAAAATTGTATCATTTTTAACATTAACAACAGAAAAAAAAATCAATATAACTCAAATTACAACAACAGTTCACTACTTTTTGACAGTGTTTGTACAAACACTGGCTACTGAACTAAAGCAAAAACAACAAAAGTTGACCAAGTCGGGCAAGTCAACTTTAAAATCGTTATTTTTCAGTGTCGAATGGCTACACGTTTCTGAAGATAACTTGCAAATAAAGTCAAAATATCCATCTAGAAACATCCTGCCTGTTTTTTTTTGTGATTAGAGAAAGCCACAGACACAGATAAAGCAAAATATCCCCCACGCATTCATAAATTGTTTTATCTAAATTAGCATGCTTTTGTTGACGAGAAACACATTGTTATTATGGATTTCCCGGTGCCTTATCAGTAACGTACGTTTGTCCTACTCATACACCAGAGCTGTCCTACTATTGAAGACAACGAGCATGTGCGTACGCGGACCTTAAGCTAATAGCTAAATAGCTAGCCTTGAAGCTAATTTTGCATTTATCCAACGTCCTTTTAGTGCGCCGAATTGTTCGACTAGTAACAAAATGAGTTTGACATATTGCCTTCAGACTTATAATGCCAAAGCTGGGGGCGTAAGGTTCCTGTCCTTCATGGAAACATCACCCTGATCACCTGAAGAATTCATTACATGAGTGCAATTACTGGAAAAAAAAAAAAAAAAAAGTTGTCTGAGAAAGTATGCTTTGATAGGAGAAATAAAAGCTGGGTGCATTTATCACGGCGGAGGTGCAAGAAGTGGCTGCAGGGATAATGGCTTTTTCAAGCTATTGACACGCCGGTAATGAAGTGTCTATAGGTTAGACGGCTATAGGTTAATGGAAGAGCCTCGACAAATCACGGCGGCGGTTGCAGGTGCTGTTGCTCATGTCTTTTTACGCCCCAAAAGATGTTTGAAAAGGTGAAACAAGGACAGCGGATGACAAAAGGACAGAAACGGACACTTAGGTTCATCAAGGGTCAACCCGTTTGGGTTCGAAAAGGGACTAAAAGTGCTAGCTTAATTTATATTAGCCTGAATTTTAGATTGGATCTAGATCATGGTCATAGCTGAGAAATTTGGCGGGTGATTATTAGGAAAATTACCGAACTGAGGTAAGTAGATTTTTCTAAATTAAAACCCGGGACATATAAACGGGAAATAAATTCAGACAAATTTCTTTGCTAGTCCAGGCAGAGGTTGGGGTAATTAGATTTTTCAAAATTGAAAAACAGGACATTATAAACGCAATAAATTCTGACAAATTTGGTTAAACTAGATTAGAGACAGAAGCAGGAAGTAGTTGTCGGTCCGGTTTGCCGCAAGCGTGAATTGGTTCATCCGATGGACCTGTATGAAAACTGTGTGAGATGTCCGACTGTGTAAGGCTTCCTTGAACGCATCGTGACTCAACTCAAGAAAAAATACTTTTTTTTTTCCTTTTTTGAAAGCATTTTTTCATTTAAAAACAAAACAAAACATCATCCATCAAACTGAAAATAAATCTGCACAACACACCTAGTTGTCTCATCCTGGAAATGCGCCGCCAGAAATGTTCAGCTCACATTTGGTTTGACTACATTAGACACGGAAGTAGGAAGTAGTCGTAGATACAGTTTATCGGACGAATCTCGATGTGTGATAGACATAAACATGGCTCAAACCGGAAAAAAGGGACATCTGGACCTATCTGAAAGTGGTACAAAACAGGGCTGGCGAAAACAGTCAAAACCCGGGAAGTAAACCTCAAAACCGGAATTGTCTCGGTTAAGCGGGGGGCGTCCGGTCACCCTGACGGAAGTGCAAGAAAAGCTCTCTCGCAGACACATTTTAACAGGTACATAACAAGATTTATTTGGTTAAAGGGTGAGCGGGTACTCCAGAGATTTGTATCCAAGTCGTAAAAAAAGTCAATTATCCATGAATATGCCCGCGTTAAAACTTTTAAAAAGTGAAAAAAAAAAAAAGGCCTTCAGGTGCATGGTGGAAAAAACCGTTTCCGTCACAAATGCATTGCTGATTCTGGCACAGATTAGCATAGCCTGTAAAGAATTGCTGATATCACTAAAACAGGCTATACTAATTAAAGCCAGAATCATCAATCACCCATCTTCAGTTCCCTGAAAGAGGAGGATAGTTTTTGTGTTCCGAGCCAGAGTTGGAAGCGACTCAAACGTTAGTGTCAGGAGTGGAGCAGAAGGACAGAGGAAAAACAAGATGGCTCAGCTGCATGCGGATAAAAGGGAAACTTCATTATGCGTCAAATGACTACGTGCTTTTCATTTCATTCTATTCCGCGCTTGTTAAAGGAGTCAAACACTTTCGGGGCTCCCGCTCTTTCATGAAAATATTTTCCAAAACTTCACACTTGATATACAGCGCTACGGCAATACATGAACTGAAAATTGGTAATGTTGGTGCTTCCCTGGAGCCAATGAAATTCCTGTTTAGGTTCGAAAGTTGGGACATTTAGCGAGAATCCCGCATCCCCTTGTTCTCCGCCCAGTTATCATCACATAGACGCCATGTCGGAGTTGTAGAGCGTGCGAAGCCTTGCACCAAGTCCCGCTTCATCACACCGTGCGCATAATATACGCTCAACCTCAGGAGAGCGTAGCAAGAAGGAAGAAGACGGGAAATTAACGAGCCAAACACCTTTGTCTGCAGATAAGCCGGTGATTCAAAATTATATTTTGCAAAGCCCTCCCGGGAAAGAGAAAACCTTCCGCCCTCCCTCGCCATTCTGATATATTAGTATCAATAAAAAAGTATACCAAAAACTAGATTCTTTGTAACGTGAAGAAAATAAATCAACTTTCAACAACTGTTCCACGTTTTTACCGCATTTATACGGGTTGCAGGTTAGTCTAAAACTGTCGTCTTGGTCAGCAATAATAGCTAGCTAAACAGTTTGTTAAGCTAACGTTTTAACAACAGGCACTTTGATGCACTTGCTGCTTTTTTCAGTTTAAGACTAACCTGTAAACACTAAAAAATAGGTAGCGGATGTTTAAAGTTCAATTATATTAGATTTTTATTTTATTACTGTTAAAGGGATACAGTTTTTCGGTATACTCATACAGTATTTATAGATAATCTTATTTATGGTTAAAAAAAAAAAAGGAATTTAAATTAGACTTAAACTGTTTCATTTCTGTTTCAGTTTCATAGATAAAGAGTGTAGGACGACAAAAAAATACAAATTAGGGGATACTCCAGACTTATTTATTTTCCAGCATTCTTTTTTTAATTTTTTTTTTTTTTAGATTTGGTCTCAGGACAAGTAGATTTACTGAAAAAAAAAAATCCTGTTTTAGTAGTTCAAATGTGGATTATTTTAAATTCTACGGGAGGTAAGTAAACATCGTCCAATTCCGTAATGACCTATAAACAGTTTTGAACCAACACATGACTAAAAATAAAATATTCTAATTTCCAAACAACTCCAAATAATAGGAAGTATTGCTGGAAGCATTTGTCAGTGTCGCCGTGAATTCGTCCTCCAGGTAAACAATTTGTTTCCCTTGCGTGTTCACGACGTCTTGTTTTGCGGTTGCGCCAGCATTTTTGGGAGCGATTTAGCAGAAGACGCAGATGGCGCTTGACAGCCAAAAAGCAAAAAGAATGCTGTGGGCAGTTTATCCCTGCGCAAGGTGGAATCTTTGATTTTTTTTTTTTTTTTTGACTCAAATGGAGTCTAAAAATGTGCCGCTGATAATCCCCGACGGAGACCACTGAGCATTAAAAATACAGAGCGTTAAAATCCTGAGTAAGAACCGTTGGGATTTGAGGACGGGGGTACGGAGTCTTGCAGGAATTGAGGACGGTAAATTCTGACGACAACCGTGTTTTTGTTCGTGTTGCGTTTGGGGGAAGGAAAAAAAAAAAAAAAAAAGAGGGACCCGGTGGACACCGAGCGAGCGAGCGAGCATTAGCTTTTCACAATCTCCAGCGGTTGAAATGAAAAATATATAAGTTGGATTTCACGTGTGCCTGGGAAATCAATTTTGAAGCCGACTTTATCAAGTCAACTGGTGTTCTCAAGGCGCCCGTTTCCGGAAAATGAAATTTAGAAAAAAATAATAATGCCGTCAGGTCTCATAACTGACCAAACTTTATAAAGACACGTTGCCTGAGGGCATAACAAGGAAAGCCAAGTCAAACGCGAGAAATGAGAAAGCCTGCCAATGATGTGCGGACTTTAGGTACGGCCGTTAGCCGGTGACTTGCCGAGGTGCACGGGTGACACTTTGTGCTCCACAAAACAATTAGAGGGATTACATGTGTGAGCCTGCCCCTGAAAATGAGTCCAAGTGGGAAGAGACCACACCAGAACTGGCGTATTAACTCATTCAATCCCAGTAAACTAGAAGGAGCCAGATGGACTGTTCTATAGACGCTGTCGAAAGATAGGAGCCGGATGAGCTGTTTTAGAGACAGAAAGGCAGGCAGGCAGACAGACAGACAGACAGACAGACAGATGCTTAGACAGCTAGCTAGCTAGATTATGCTTTGCTAGCTAGCATGATAGATAGATAGATAGATAGATAGATAGATAGATAGATAGATAGATAGATAGATAGATAGATAGATAGATAGATAGATAGATAGATAGATAGATAGATAGATAGATAGATAGATAGATAGATAGATAGATAGATAGATAGATAGATAGATAGATAGGAATGACAGTCCATCTGGCTCCTTCTATTTTACTGGTATCTATACATTTATATGGTAATGGTACTACTTGCGCTTTCCATATTGCACTGGTCTTATTTATATTTTCACGATAAATTGAGCAGCTCTCATCAGAAGTTAGCAGTTTTGGTTTTAAGCAGTACACTCTGTGGAGAATGATCAAATTTTCATTTCGAGGAATATTTGCTGCGATGAACACAGAGTTTGCGTGACATACAGTATCTGTCCTGAAAGGATACACAAAAAAAGACCCCATGCCCGATAATCACTAGCGTATAAATCAAGTCATCGAAACCCGTTTGAAGTGATCTCTGCGTGATATCCCGCAACTTTAAAATCCGTCTTTCCGATGTTTTCTCCCCAAAACACGCGAGTCCTATTTATCCGAGCAAAAGTGAGGGAGCAGCTCCATTACTTGAGACGGGTCATTACATAGGAAGGAATGAAGTGACACAAGCGGTTTATCGGCATTTTCCCGCCAGAGCCCACCCAAACGCGCTTGTTGCTATCTCCTGTTAATAGCGGCCCCTCGGCAAATCGAGCGCACGCTCGCTGAATCCCGGCCAACGCTCCGTCGCTCGTAAAATCGTGACTCACACGCATACGGAGACGCGCGCGTATAAACACACGGCGGGCCATACGTTGGAAACTCGCTGAACTCCGATCGCACCGAAGGCATTTACACTCCGCTCTCTTCAATTACAAATCAGCCTTTCGGCCTATGAATGAAAATGACGGCTTTTTTTTTTTTTTTTCCCCCCACTGACGTTGACGACAAGCGCGAGCTGAGCCAGCAACGGAATACATGAATGCAAATGGCGCATCGCTTGATTTCCTCGCGTGGAAAAAGCCATTTGTTTTCCGGCGGGGATGAACTCCTTCGAATCGGAATCATCGGTGAGCATTAGCAAAGATTGTTTATGCTGCTTTTTTTTTATTGGTTTATGCTTGGTAAAATGAAAGTCAAGAAAGGTGTGTCCATCGCACCGACTT